>NC_083743.1:15204320-15504320 GCF_033458585.1 Syngnathus typhle
CTAAGAATGCTGAATGCTTGATTATATCTTATGTTTTGTCTAGGTTTGCTGTGACGCCATATGTGCCTTACGCTAGATGCCAGCCTTGGATCATTGGTGAATGTTCTGGACAGAGGGAAATGTTTTGCCTGACAATGAAAAGACATGGTTAGATTCTAACCAATTAGTTTTTCATGTCATTTTCACTTTGTTTGGTCCTCTTCAAACATACCAGGGTTAGATTATAACTAACTAAAGCACTTTTCTGGTCTGAATACAGTCTAAAATAGAAAATATATTTTCCCTCATCTAATTCCATTTTTATACATTTAAAAAAAAAAACACTAGGCCAGTGCTAAAGAGTGAATGGAATTTGAAAAGAATAAACAAATGCATAATAATAAAGTCTCTCTCTCTCTCTCTCGCTCTCTCTCGCTCTCTCTCGCTCGCTCTCTCTCGCTCTCTCTCGCTCTCTCTCGCTCTCTCTCGCTCTCTCTCGCTCTCGCTCGCTCTCGCTCGCTCGCTCGCTCTCTCTCTCTCTCTCTCTCTCTCTCTCTCTCTCTCTCTCTCTCTCTCTCTCAAATGCTTGGCACAGAAAATAGACAAAAATTAATGAAATTGCTAAATGCAGCATGATCACAAGTTCACGTCCTGACTAAGAGTTATTGTCAAACCTAAAAGTTCACATAATTCCGTATAAAATGACAAATTGTCAGGATGATGAATGGATGAGGCGGGTCGGTAGTGCACTGGTTAGCACGTCCGACTCACAGTTCGGAGGGTGCGGGTTTGATTCCATCTCCGGTGTGAAATTTGCATGTTCTCCCTCTGCCTGCGTGGGTTTTCTCCGGGCACTCCAATTTCCTCAAAAACATGCTTGGTAGGCCGATTGAGCACTCCAAATTGCCCCTAGGTGTGAGTGCGAGTAGGGATGGTTGTTAATCTATGTGGGCCTTGCAATTGCCTGGCAACCGGTTCAGGGTGTCTACTGCCCGATGACCGCTGGGATAGGTTCCAGCGCCACCATATCTGCACAGTTTCCAACATTGTTCCTCGAGATGAAAAAAAAATGTGACTGCAATCGGCGAGCAACTTTGATGTTGAATATTTGGGCTGAAAGCCAGAAAACAAATAAAAAGGAAATTGCTGATGCCATCTCATTTGCATTTTCCTCGTGGAACTTCTCAAACTGTGTCACACCTGTGCTCATTAAGTGACAGAACAGCAGTATGTCAATGTAGCTAAACCACCACAGGATTATATTCCACCACCGCCCAGTTTACACGACGATGACAATTTCTAATTGTTTGGAGCCGTTTCTCTCCCGACTTGCATCAAAAAGTCTCAAAAGCTCGCTTTCTATCCCAAAGACGTCACGCTGTGTGATTTGAATGTTCAAATGTTTAAACTTATCACAGTTTCACCTACAGGTCATTTTATTTTGGAGACTTGTACAATCATAACCTCACCCCACATAATAAGCCAATTCGGAACAACAGATACATTACCGTGAAATACAAATCATTGTTTGACAAGACTTGGTTGGAAAAGGGGATTTGGTCAGTGCTGCACTTAGTTGCCAGCCAGGGATCTTTCCTATCTTATAATGCTTTTTATGCAAATATAAGTTACATCGTTAATCATTGTAAAATGTTTGAGGGAGTGACTAAAGCTTGATCTGAGGCATTTTATGCAACCCTTCTCCAACAATTCCACTTCCTTGGGTTGGAAATTATAACTTTAATGAAACTAAGATTCCAAACAGGGTACAAAGATTTTTAACTATCTCACCCTATCTCACGCCTCTAAGACAAGTCTACGAGTAAACTTCTTTACCTTCCGCCACCACATCTACAAAAGAAAAATAATATAGTACTGGATGTGGAATTGATTTAGAAAGCAACTTTAATACACAAAAGTTAAAGTAACATAACAGTACACATTATTTGTTGCCCACCTACATGATCAAAATTTAACTGCCCTCAGATATATGTTTTCTGTTACATTGTTACAATGTACTTAAAATCCAAGGTGAGGCTAAATAAAATGGCATGGGAAAAGATTAATACAAATATTAATACGAAGCAAAAGGGAATATGAACTATGGATAAAATACACATGTACAATAGTTGGAGACAGTAAACCACGCAAATTAAGAAAACAGGAGCAATAAGAAGTTATACTACGTTTACACTATGTTCTCAGCATCAAGTGCTACTGGATTTGCCTGAAACATAGGAGAGGATGGAATTTTGTCCATTTTTTCCTCCATCAAGTTTTCTCACAGCTGAGCACAGCAACCACGACGGGCCATGGGTAGAAGAAGTTGCCAAGTCCAAGAGTCCAAAAGACGCACAGCAGTTCAGCCCGCTGTCTAACACAGATGGCAGTCCCGGATATCTCCTATCCTCATGGTTTTCACATTCTGGTCAAGGTCTCACATCTTTTACATTCTGCTCAGGTTTTCTACAGAAGACACATGGAAAACTTTGGCGAATATTTGTGAACAAGGCTGACTGAAATTCAACTCCCCTGCCATGTGGTGTGTCAGACAAATTGCAACCTTCCATATTGCCATATAAACCGTCACTGTCGCCACGGGAACATAATGTAAACGGCGCATTTTGGCCTTTTCACGCTGCACTTGGTTTCTTTTTCACAATGGGGTAGTGCGCAAGAACTACTGCACGCTTCTCCGTGTTTGTAAGTGCTTGTTTACCGTTCTAGAAAGAAACAGCAAGGCTTTTCCTGCTGATGTACTGCTGTTACCCCATGGATATTACTATGCCAGGCTTTGATTTTTCAATTTCAGAGTGCCATTGGGGTTACATCAACAGGCACCCACCCACCTTGTGCGATGCGACATTCAGTCACAATAAATAGGGTTTTCGACACCGTGTTGCAAAGTGCAGTGTGAAAAAGCCTGGTCATCACCTGGAGCGTTCTACAGTGACTGGAGCTAATAGCTATAAGAGGAAAGTATTCAATGACCAGTTCATCGCTTTTAAATGCAATGCGTTTGGCATAAGATAAGTTCTTTTAAAATCTTAAAAACATTAAATGTGTCATTTTCGGACAGCGGGTTGAATATTTAGGTCAATATTCAATTATTTCCTTATGTATCATGCACACTTGACAAGCCTCACATGTCTCAGTCAAAGCATTTCAAGTACTGTTTTGGCCCGTGTGCGAGTTGTCTTCAAAAGCTGCTCCTCAAAGGCTTTTTACTGCGGGTCCGCACTGGATGATCCCACAACGCCATGCTGACGTAGCACATTCCTTAGGATCTGATTCTTGGATTTCCAGTCTTCTACCTGAGAAAAAAAAAAGATGTCAATAGCAAACCAGGCTCCACTTGACGGATTTGTCACTTTATATGAAATGAACAGAAGAAAAATGTTTGGATTAATAGTAATGGAGAATACTCTGTAGATCAGTCAAAACTAAAATGACGGGGGAGCGATCCAGGGCACTTGCATGGGGCACACACACATGTTGAGCTCTTGTTTTGTGAAATAAAGAGCCAGTTACAAAACCCACGTCTTGCCTGGTACATTCAGTTTGTTCGTCAATCGTCGTAGTGTAATGTGAACAATTAATGATGTTGCAGTAATTTCCATACTGCTTTTTGTCATTTCTTTCATGGTCATCATTCATTTTATGTTTATCAGTTTATCCATTACAATTATCTTTGAACCCAGATGAGAATCTGCTCACAATACGGCAGACGTTTGCCAGTCTCAAACCTATTGACACTTCTGCTCTCTTTCCTTTCTTATTCTGTAAGCATCAACACAAAGCTGAATGAACCCAAGTTTTATGAGCATTGTAAATTAAGAAACTATCCCCATTGGTAAATTAAAACACTCAAGATTTTAATGTGATGCCATTTTTTAACATGAGCTGTGTTCCATATATATAGCAGACTCACATCACACTACAAAAGCTGGCGTGCCTTTTCACATGATGCCTTCAAGTTTTGAGTCCTATTTTTCCGGAAAAAGTTTAGATTTTAAATTGTTCGACTGTCTTGCTCTCACACCAACATACCTCTTGTCGGAGAAGCTGATTGTCAATCCTAAGTCGATCAAGTGTGCTGAGATCTTCCCCCAACTTCAGATTGCTCTGTCGGAGTTCCTTGATGTAATCACAGGCTTTGGACAAAATTCCCCCTTTGCTCTAAACAAAATGGGAGGAATGACGGTTTAACATGAAATCATGATACCTAAACTGAAAGAGTGCTGAAATGTCTGAATGTAACAAAACCCAGTTTCACCTGTCCCGTCTTGGTATAATCAATGTTGCAGTCTGGTATCGTCTTCGACAGCTGCACAATCCAGTTATTGATTTTGTCCCGACGTCTGCGCTCAACTGTGATGAGAGATGCAAGCGTGTTTTCTCTGATTTCTTCTTTTGTATGAATTGTCAGTTAAAACCTCTAATAACCTTCGTTGTGCTGTGCACGCCGTTTTTCATCCCTGGAACCCCGTGGAGCTTCTTGTTTTCTAGAAAACATGCTATATGGTAAGATAATGGGTAATTACACTTAAATTGTGCTAAATAATCATGTAAGTACGCTATGTATGGTTGAGTGCGAGGTGCGATTGTCCTTTGACTGGAGCCTGTCAAAACCTCCTGGGGTGACATCATCACATAGAGCTGCCCTGTAACAAAAATGATCAGAATCAAAGAACAACCGACCAGGTTGATTTTTGCATTTTGCAAATCTTTTATATTTTGCAACACATGGAAACTGTTCATTTATTGCCTTTTTTTTTGTTTTTGGCGTACTGATGGCACACAGCATTTTGTTACCTGTAGGTGTAGTCTGACTGAGAAGAGTGTCAGATGCTTGCACTGTTGTCACCATGGTCCCTGCTGTGGCGTCAGCAATGGTGGCAGGGTAATACGTGTACTGTGTCTCAGTGGTGCTATCTCCCTCAAGGCCTTCAGACTGGGAGAACACAGCCTGGTGTCCAAGAAATACTGATTACAACACAAAGAAATTGTCCCACTAACTGTCAAATCACCTGCATTGAACTGAATTCCAGAACAAACAAAGTGACTGTACTCAGTGGTTTGATGTAACATGATCTGCTTCAAATTAATCTGTGAAAAGAAAGTGGAGCCACCAAAGCCAACCATTGTGGTTTCAAAAGGTAATAATTTAAAAAAGGAAAAAAAATGAAGTAATGCAAATCAATTCATTCACTGCTGTGGACGTTGAAATTCGTCAACTGGATTCCACCTGTACACTGCCACAAGCAATATTAGTCAAGCATGTTTTTCAAAGAATAGGATGGAGCTTGCTCACCTGTGTGACTGCCTGTGTGGTTGCAGGGAAACCGGTGACGAGACTCACTGCTGCACCTCCATCTGTTTGACCCTCTAACTGTCCGTCGGACACCTGGATCACTCTGTAGGTCACCTAGAAAAAATATATTATTGGCAAGTGTGCCATTAACCCTACACAAACACCACACGGAAAGAAAGAGGCGCATAAACAATGCAGCTCTGATATTTAGTTATCAGTAAGTGGGTCAAAGCTACACCAAGACCAGTCTGAAGAGTGACAATGAAGTACTATAAAGTGAAAAAGCATGCAAACTGTATAGAGCAGGGGTCCCCAACCACCGGTCTGCAGACCGGTACCGGTCCGTGGGTCCCTTGGGCTGCCAAGCCGCACATAATTTTTTTTTTGTTTTTTTTTATCGACGATCAATTAATTCAGGTCAAGACGCTCGTCCCGGTCACGTGACATGTTTCCCCAGTCGAGCCCGCAAAGCTAGCAAAAAATGAGTAAGAATTTATTTTGAAAAATATAAAAAAAAAAAAAAAAAGCCGATTCTTTCCCAATTACATCCGTTGGTTCAGGTCAAGACGCTCGTCTCGGTCACGTGACGAGAAGCAAGCAAATATGAGCAAGAAACAAAGATGTTTGGAAAGCTTCTTCGGAAAGGGAAAAAAGCCCAATGAGGAGACGGAAGAAGAAAAGGAAAGCTGCACTTAAAAGATAATTTCTGGAGTCCTACTTAAAATATGGATTCATCGCCACAGGTGACTGATGCGCCAAGCCCACTGCATAATATGTGGGGACAGGCTAGCTAACGAGGCAATGAAGCCTTCAAAACTGCTTCGGCACATGGAGACCAAGCATCCTGCATTAAAAGACAAACCTTAACCACTTTGGGTGTCATTGTCTCCGATTACGCCTAGATGGGACCGGCTCATTTCTGAGAAACAAGCTCAGTGCTCCCACTAATTCAACGTAATGGTGAGTTTTATTTTTATGTCCTTTATACTTGTTTTTATGCCAGTCGTATCATTTTAGTTCATCGTATTTATGTAGTTATTATAAATGTATTATTTATTTATATAAAAGTATTATTTATTTATATAAAGGCCGGTTCGCAAAAATATTTCTGACAAGTAACCAGTCCATGGCGCAAAAAAGGTTGGGGACCACTGGTATAGCGAATCCCCTTGTTGACAGTGCAACACTGCGAATAAATGTTTTTAAAAATGTTTACACGTGTCTCAATAGAGTAGGGAATGCTTCCTCAGAAGATACCAACTAAAGTTTGCAACTCAGATTTTAACACAGTTTGGTAGAAGTTGATTCCAATATTAAGTATTCATCACTTTTGATTACGTTTGCAAGGAACCTATTTGATTGCAAAGCACAAGAAAAGAGATTCCATTTCAACAAGTTTCTATTAGAATGGTAAGTACACTAAATATTTTGCAATAAAGATATAAGATGTCTAGTTCACAAACACATTAGCGAAAAGACGACAAGACCATGGTGGCAGTCAGTCACTATATCTACACAAAGTCTCATGCATTTATCGTTCCGCGTAAGGGCGTTGACTTTTTTTTTTTTTTTTAAATAACTTAAAAGCAGAATTGTACAGACTTAAAAAGGCTCAACATGACAAGTCCATGTGAGACATTTTGAGGGATTTTTGTTATGTGCCACGTAATCATTGCGACGTCAGCAGCAACATAGTAGGTACAGTATGCGCTTACAGCAATATCGGAATATGCCAACTATAGCACAAGGTTTTCCAAATATTTTCTTCTTCTCAAGACCAAAATTACCAAAAATCTTACTGCCACATTTACAAAAATTGATCCAATGAAGGGTCATGGCAGAGTTGCATCATGCCTCCCCGAGTACACTCCTATTCACACCAAGAAGCAATTTAAACTAATTTACTGAAGACACTTTTTTAATTTGGGAGAAACCTGAACGAACCAATAAAAAAAAAAAAACACAAAGGCAAGACATTCAAATTCTACTCGGGAAGGCCAGAGCTGTGGTTCAAACCTTGAACCAGAGAACTGTGAGGCAGATGTGCAAACCAAACTGTGCGAACCTTAACCTTTACATATAAAACATATAAAACAAGACCGCAAGACAATTCCAACAAACATTTATTCTGACGGGTTGCCAAGAAAGTTTAAGTCAAGACTCCTTACTTGTCCAACACCTCCTTCTGTCTTGAATAAGTATTTGATGGGTTGATCCGTGAATGTGGAGGCAGACTGAATGGCTGCAATAGCGGCTGGATCTTCTGCAGTGGCCACTGAGCCTGTGGGAGCACATAACCACAAGCACAACTGTTACTACACACAGGTTTTGCAAATGAAAATCAGAACATTATTTAAACCCCATAACCAAATAATCTTATATTGTGGTGGGGTCTAATGAACTCATTTACTGCCATTGACGGCTATAGACGTCATATATCCATTTTAACTGTGCTGGCAGCAAATGAGTTTAAAAACAATATGGACAATTGATGCCCTGCGAGTGACTGGCGACCGCCCAACAACTGGTGGGATTGGTTACAGCCTGCCTGCAACCACCAGTTTGGAAGATGAATGACTGAATGGGCAATTGACACATTCCAAGATATGACAAGAATTAGCCAGCTATTAGCCAGCTCTATAATCATTCAAATTTAGGTATTTATACTTCAAAATGCGTCCGCCTCACCTTCTTCGTTAACAGTAGTACTCCCATCTGTATCAGGGCTTTTTTGTTGGCTGGAAAAAAACGCATATACTTGCCTTTAACTGAATTAAACACACACAGCAGTCTGTTTTTTGTTTTGTTTTTTTATTGTTGTTTTTGGTCTCACTCACCTCTTCATTTCTGGCGACAGTCCTGGACAAGGAGACTGCCTTCACTTGCTCCCACAGCCACACTGTGGAGAGCACATTCATGAGTTTGACAGAAATGCCAGAGCTGACTTCTAATACAACTTCAAGAAACAAGCTGGCAGTGCATCTGTCAAGACAGTGGATCTCAAATGGGGGTACGTGAGATTTTAAAATACAATGCACTTTAAAAGTAGCATCCATGCAAAAAAAAAAAAAAAAAAGAGCTCAATCACAGCTTCTGCTGTTCGGGATGTCCCCTGCCTAGTGCCCAAATTGAACTGGGATAGGCTATATTGCGTCCACGACCCTCGTGATAAGCGGTTCAGATACTAGATGGATGTTTTTTTTTTTTTAATTAATATGAGAATAGTTGTATTCTATGATCCCAAAGGGAAACACATTATTTTGACAATTATTGTGATGTCCATAAACATTTATTTACAATGAAGTTTATCATTTTTTCATATACCGTAATTTTCGGACTAAAAGTCGCACCGGAGTATAAGTCGCACCAGCCATAAAATGCCCAAAAAAGCGTAAAAAACAACATATATTAGTCGCATTTTGGGGGGCAATTTATTCGGCAAAATCCAACACCAAGAACAGTCATGAACGAGCAACAACAGGCTAAACGATAGCTATGCTAATGTGACATAAACACAAACTAAGAGCTGAGAACGGCCCTGACGTAAAATTCAGAGTTATTCAAAAAACTATTACATAAATAACACGTTAATAAAACCATCTGCGTCACTCCAATTCATTAAATCCATCAATTGTCCTTTGTCAACAATGCGTGCGCGCCGCTGACGGCTCTTGCACTTCAAAATATTCCACAGGCCCATATAACGATATATAAATTATATATCAAATAACTATTATATAAGCAATGATGTTATCAAACCATCTGTGCACTCTAAATCATTAAATCCATTGATCAAATTCCTCGTCCTTTGTCAACATCGCCGCGCGTGCGCCCTGACGTCAGCCTCGCCTTCTTCTACTACTACTTTGGGATTTGGCTTCATAGAGATACATAGAAACACTAGATGATCGCTTTAGCTGGTTGACGACGTGCAGACCTGTCCACCATCTTGAGTGAGTCACGGGAAATGGGCATGCTGACGTCAGCAGTGCGACGCGACGTCGCGGTCGCGCGTCAGCAGCGTAACGTCGCGTCAGCAGCTCGGCGGTTGTTTACATAAAGGACAAAGATCGACTCGTCCAGGGGCGGTGGATGAGGCTCGGACAATGCTTTTACGCACGCCCGGTCCTACTCTACCGAGCTGTCTTTCACCACACGCCTGTAAGTTTGTTTTGTTAAATAAAGAGCCGTTTACCAAACCCACATCTTTCCTTGAACTTTGTTAACGGTACAATATACCGTAATTTTCGGACAATAAGTCGCACCAGCCATAAAATGCCCAAAAAAAGTGAAAAAAAACCCCATATATATCTATACAAGTCGCTCCTGAGTATAAATCGCCCCCCCCCCACCCAAACTATGAAAAAAAACGCGACTTATAGTCGGAAAATTACGGTACACCCTTTTATCTTCAAAGAGTTCCAGAGACCAAGACAAATGAAGTTCCCAACTTTAATAAATCAGACACTGATGACAGAGCACTGTTCCCCCCCTATGCAAAAAAATACTTATACTACGCGAGTTAGGGTACATGACTGGGAAAAAAATGGCAGGGAATACATTGTTTAAAAAAGATTGAGAACCAATGCGAGAGTACGGGTGTGTGCGTGTGTGTGTGCGAAATGTGTTCTAAAGCGACTTTGGTAGCTTCCACAGCTACACTGTATTTTCAGCTTAACAATTTTACGATTGTCGGTAGCGGATAGTTTCTGCGCTCAAAATTACAGCAGGTAATTTAAGAAAAATACAGTCGCAGTAAAATATAAGACAATTTAGCAACGGTATGTATGGTATGGTAATGGTATTTTTTGTGCATTTAGGATTTCTTTTGAATAATTTCACCGGGTAGGTCAAATAATGTAAATACTTTATTGGATCCCAACCTGAAGTTGCGCTTTTAGCTAGCTGGACGAGATCCTTCCTGTTGTCTACAATGTTCGGCCCCAGTGGTTCTTTGCAGATGTTTAAATAAGCGCTTTATCTAATGGACATTAAATAGATGCATGTTCCAGTGATTTATGCCAACAGCCTAAAGTTAGCTCTAAAACAATACGCTATGCACAGGGAGCTACAATTTGGTAAGTATATTTGACTGTGACGAACAAAGATCTACTTACACCAAGGTTTGGACCCTCCCACAACATTTGTCAACAGCATTTATGTCGACTTTGCGCATGCGCAACAGGAAACTGCGTCATTAGTCGTCACTGTTTACCTTTTTTCGCCCGCGTATGACATGAATGTACAGGATATAATCTTGATCCATCCATTTTATGCAGCTCTTATCCTCAATAAAAAAGGAAAATACTGTCGAGCCGGTTTATTTGCTAGCATATTGTCTTATTTGGATTAAAAATGATGGCAAATGCTTATTAAAAAAAAAAAGTACGAGTAGTTTCAAAGAACACCTTTATATAACATTTGAAGAAGAAATGGTGACAAATTAACTTGCAAATTAAAATTGTAACGTTTCGTAAGTAATGTACGGTAGCCTAAGAATGTGTCCAGTCTGGCCACTCGACATAAAAAGTGAAAGTCTCCGTTGATACACTATTACAACAACCAATAAGAGTCGCTGTTGAGTCACTTATGTGAACGGTCTTGATCTTATTTTACTCCAGTAAATTAGTCGTGGACTTATTATGTAATCATTATTCATGTGTACTACATGCACTCTGACAACGGTACATTTTTAAATACAACTGAAAACAGAACATTCTATCTACAGTATGAGTATAGATAGTCCAAGCTGAAATTGATTTGCATTTCTCGCACCTCTTTCTTTCAGAAACGCTAGAAAAGCATAGAATTATTAGGTGTAATAGACACTTTACAACTAAGAGTTTGAGTTTCCTTTATCATTTACTTAAAATGGTGAAGTAAATTCGATGGAGGACTGTAAGTGCAAAAATTGAACAAAGAAACACACCATTTACTGAATCCATTATTTAATTAATACATGAAACATTTAAGTAATAATACATCTATTTAGTGGTGCATTTATTTTCGGAATGGTGCATTTATTTTTGTTTGATTTATTTAATTCCATATTTATTAATAAATGACATCACATGACATGTTTAATAAAATATTTCTTAGTGTATTTATTCATTTGTTTTGGCACTTCCAGTAGAAGAACGGACGTCGACGGCTCGTCCATTGTATGTCTTTTTTGAGCACAACTAACCACGGAGCTACACTAGTGTGACATTTTGACAAAATATCTGGATATACATTAGTCAAATTTCAATTGCGGTAAATATCGAGAATAGCTCTATGACAAAATAGTTCAGTCAAAACTATTGTATTAAAGCATCCATATACGTATACGTAGGATTACCTCAATGGGGGTAAAACATGAAGTTAAAAGAACACACTGGACATCGCCCGTGGTTTGAACCCAGGGAGGGTTTGAGAAGAGACGAATTCTGCAGAAGAATTGTAACTTGACGAAGTAACTACTGAGCTACACCAGTGCGAATCCATAGTGTGGGAAATGGGATTTTATTCGTCAATTTTTTTGTTGCATGCCATTTCGCTCCCCCAAACTACTGTATTAAAGCATACATATACGTTTACTCAATGAGGGGAAAACATGACATTAAAAAAAAAAAAACACTGGACATCGCCCGTGGTTTGAACCCGGGGTGGGTTTGAGAAGGCGAATTCTACAGGAGAATTGTGACTTGACGAAGTAACCACTGAGCTAAACCAGTGCAACTGACAACTGAGGAAAATTGGATTTTATTCTTGGTTGCATGCCATTTAGCTTCCCAAATAAAATAAAGAAACGTCAACAATGGGACTGCAGATTAATGTACTCGGCGACTACGAGATTTTACGACTCATACACACAACGGAGGGCTGGCTCTTATAGCCAACACTAGAGGTCGCCACCCATATATATGTTTTCCTTAATGAGGGGAAAAATGAAGTTAAAAGAACACACTGGACATCGCCCGTGGTTTGAACCCAGGGAGGGTTTGATAAGAGACGGATTCTGTAGTGGAATTGTAATTTGACGAGGTAACCACTGAGCTGAGTGTATGGTGGGTTTTTATTCAAGTCTGATTCTTTGTTGCAAGCCATTTAGCCCCCCCCCCCCAAAAATGCAAATGCATAAAGAGGAAATAGGGTATTATTAAAGCTTAATTCTTCTGTGTGAAATGGCTTTTCTGTGTGACATTACGAGTCATCTGAATGCAATGAACTTGCAGCTGCAGGGTCGGGATCGTGTCATCTCTGATATGTACAGTACAGTGAAGGCATTTAAAACCAAACTGACTCTGTGGGAGACGCAGATGCGGAAAGAAAATTTGAGCCACTTTCCCAGCTGCCAGACCATGAACGAGAAGCTCTCTACCAGTGCGTTCCCGAGCGCACAGTTGGCTGATAAAATAGGTATGCTTGCCGCTGACTTTCGACGCCGATTTGCTGACTTTGAAGCACAAAAAAGCAGGTTGGAACTGCTCGGTAACCCATTTGCTGTTGACGTGGAAAGCTCACCACCAAACCTCCAAATGGAGTTGATTGACCTCCAATGCAATGATGCACTGAGGGCAAAATATGCGGCAGTGGGTGCTGCGGAGTTCGCCCGTTTCCTCCCCGACACAATGCCCCAGCTGCGCATCCAGGCTGCTCAAACGTTGTCTATGTTTGGCAGCACATACCTGTGTGAACAACTGTTTTCTTTGATGAACCTGAACAAAACATCACACAGAAGTCGACTTACTGCTGAACACCTCCACTCAATTCTGAGGATTTCCTCAGCTCAGAGCCTTACCCCGAACATTGATGAACTTGTGGAAAAGATGGGACACCACCAAGTATCACCCTCAACCTCAAACAAGTGAACATTACTGTGCAATCACATATTTAGAGTTTTTACTCAGTTCAAGTTTAAAAGTTAAAGTTTAATATTTGTTTTCACTGCATGTTACTTCTCCTTAAACAAAGTGTTGTTTTTGATTAATAGATTTTTGCACTTTATTTTATTGTATTTCAATCCAATTATATTTTAAAAATATTTCAGTTGAGTGGATGATAGAAAATTTAGGCCACTTTTGCTAAAATAGAAAATATAGGCTACTGATGGTGCCTTGAATACCGGTTTCTTTCATTTAATGTTCATGTTATGGGGATTTTTATATAAAGGAAATTTGTCTTTTGTGTCTGTTGAAAATTAAAGATTACTGACAGAGCCATAAGAAAATATTGCTTTATTTATCTGATCATATTGGAATATATTTGTTAGGTTTTCAGTAGGTTCAATTAGGTTCACTAGACTATATGCGTCATTTAAATTTTTTTCAATGAACATTCGAACAGTCCGGCCCTCGGCTTGTAGCTAAATTTTTTATTTGGCCCTCCGTCCATTTGACTTTGACACCCCTGGCCTACAGGGACGAAGTGGTCCGGCTATCGGAGTGGTGCGGAGAGAACAATCTGCTCCTAAACACGGCTAAAACCCAAGAACTGGTCATTGATTTTAGGAGGAAAAATAATGTATTTGTATTTTTTAAATCTTTTATTCTATTTATTCTGTTTATTTTTTTATCTCATGCGCGGATCGGTTGGCACTTTTTAAATTTCGTTGTACATGTTACAATGACAAATAAAGATCTATCTATTTATCTAACATTGCACTACAATATTTTGTCATGCAATTTAAAACATAAATTGTAATTGTTTTAATTCCATAACTTTTTAAAATTAGTCTTACACAAAGGCGAATGACTTCCTGTTGCAACACCCAAAGTTGAAGCAACAATGAGCTGTCGGCTCTGGGACTGTGACTAGGATTCTTTGACATAGCTCTCAGGCGTCGTCTCTTGGAATTTAGTCTGCTGGTGGCATCATTGGCTTCCCTGGGAAACATGGACCACATCATAGAAGTTTGTCCTCTCCACAGACTTAAAGGAGGGTTAGTCACCCTCCATACAGCAGACCCAGTTTTTTTTTTGGATTGAAAATATAAATCCTTGTAGCAGTCTGATTAGCCAAGATACTCCTTTAGAATCTTGAATTGTGCAACTGATCCGGTTCAGCTTGAAACAAAACTCAAAAGTCCACTCGACGGCCGAGCATTCCTAATTCTTGGCCCTAAGTAGCACTTGCCCAAAGACGGAGGGCCCCTAAATTTTTATTTCTTTACCTACACCTCCCTATCTTCACCGCCGGCAGCCCTAAACGGCTACGAACGGCAACCACCCCCCTGAGTGCCTGACTGAGGCCACCCACCCGTCTTTGGACCCAGTTCGACCAAAAGTGTCATGATTGGTCCCCAGTTTTGCTAAGTTGCCATGGTTTCTGTTCGCGTCGCCCCTCCCCTCCTGTGTTCCCTCAATCAATGTAACCGCGTTCACCTGCCTCGTGTTTTGTGCTTGGTATTTAAGCCCTGTCTGCCCCTTGTTCATTGTCGGTTCATTGCTCGTCGATTGTTGCTTGTCGATCAATCGCTGCTGTCATGGTCACGTCACCATGTCTTTCTGTTCCACGTCATGTCAGGTCAGTCCTATTATTGATGTCAGTTTACCAAGTTTGTGTTTGAGTTGTTCCAATAAACCCTGGTCCAAGCTGCACATGGTCGTCCTGCTCCATTTCCACACGCCGCCCGTGACAGAATGAACCGACCATCACAGCGACCAGCGTTTGGACCTTCCAGGATCAGCTCCCGTCCGCGACCTGCAGAACACATCGAGAACGCTACCCGTATACATAACAGCTTGCAGAATGTGCGACAAAAAGGTCAAAACCGAAGTGACGCAGTTTGATAAAACCAAACTGCGCAAGACTGAACCCGAAGAGAAGACATCACTTCCAACCCAAAAGGAGATTGAAGAGGAAAAGAAATTAAACGAAGAGGAACCTACCCGAATGATCAACGATGAAGTGGTGAGATTTAACCCCAAGAAGCCACAGCCCAAGCCACAGCCCAAGCCACAGCCCAAGCCACAGCCCAAGCCACAGCTCAAGCCACAGCTCAAGCCACAGCTCAAGCCACAGCTCAAGCCACAGCTCAAGCCACAGCTCAAGCCACAGCTCAAGCCACAGCTCAAGCCACAGCTCAAGCCACAGCTCAAGCCACAGCTCAAGCCACAGCTCAAGCCACAGCTCAAGCCACAGCTCAAGCCACAGCTCAAGCCACAGCTCAAGCCACAGCTCAAGCCACAGCTCAAGCCACAGCTCAAGCCACAGCTCAAGCCACAGCTCAAGCCACAGCTCAAGCCACAGCTCAAGCCACAGCTCAAGCCACAGCTCAAGCCACAGCTCAAGCCACAGCTCAAGCCACAGCTCAAGCCACAGCTCAAGCCACAGCTCAAGCCACAGCTCAAGCCACAGCTCAAGCCACAGCTCAAGCCACAGCTCAAGCCACAGCTCAAGCCACAGCTCAAGCCACAGCTCAAGCCACAGCTCAAGCCACAGCTCAAGCCACAGCTCAAGCCACAGCTCAAGCCACAGCGAAGCCCAAGCCACAGCGAAGCCCAAGCCGAGCGAAGCCCAAGCCGAGCGAAGCCAAAGCCCGAGCGAAGCCAAAGCCCGAGCGAAGCCAAAGCCCGAGCGAAGCCAGAAACCAAGCCAAGAAACCAAGCCAAGAAACCAAGCCAAGAAACCAAGCCAAGAAACCAAGCCAAGAAACCAAGCCAAGAAACCAAGCCAAGAAACCAAGAAGCCAAGCCAAGCAACCAAGCCAAGCAACCAAGCCAAGCAACCAAGCCAAGCCCAAGAAAGCCAAGCCCAAGAAAGCCAAGCCCAAGAAAGCCAAGCCCAAGAAAGCCAAGCCCAAGAAAGCCAAGCCCAAGAAAGCCAAGCCCAAGAAAGCCAAGCCCAAGAAAGCCAAGCCAAGCCCCGTCGGCGCGGATGCTACGGCCGCCACCAATCCAGGCGGCGTAGATCCAGCGGCCGACTACCGACCCGGTCCCGTCGGCGCGGATGCTACGGCCGCCACAAATCCAGGCGGCGTGGGATCCAGCGGCTGACCCCCGACCCTGTCCCGTCGGCACGGATGCTACGGCCGCCACAAATCCAGGCGGCGTGGATCCAGCGGCTGACCCCCGACCCTGTCCCGACGGCGCGGACGCTGCGGCCGCCACAAATCCAGGCGGCGCGGATCCAG
This sequence comes from Syngnathus typhle, assembly GCF_033458585.1. Classification (NCBI taxonomy): domain Eukaryota; kingdom Metazoa; phylum Chordata; class Actinopteri; order Syngnathiformes; family Syngnathidae; genus Syngnathus; species Syngnathus typhle. The sequence goes on from NC_083743.1 coordinate 15,220,730, forward strand.
CGGCCGTCATCCAGTCGGTCTTCGGGGGTGTTGCAGGACCTACGGCCGGGGCCAGATTCAAGCCAGCTGCGCCGGACCCACGATCGTCCATGGTCCCCACCCCACTGCGACAGCGCGTGCTGACTCTTGCCGTTGCGCACAGCACCGCCTTCCAATTGCCGCTGATTGCGGACCGGACTTCAAACTGCCACCAATTGCGGCTCTGACTTTTCAAGTTCCCGCCGAGCACGGTTTTGTTCCCCGAGTTGCCTCCGAGCGCGGTTCTGTCCCTGAGTTGTCATCGTTTGTTTTTCTGTCCCTGAGTTGTCATCGTTTGTTTTTCATGTCCCCCGAGTCGCCGCCAGAGTGCGGTTCATGTCCCCCGAGTCGCCGCCAGAGTGCGGTTCATGTCCCCCGAGTCGCCGCCAGAGTGCGGTTCATGTCCCCCGAGTCGCCGCCCGAGTGCGGTTCATGTCCCCCGAGTCGCCGCCCGAGTGCGGTTCATGTCCCCCGAGTCGCCGCCAGAGTGCGGTTCATGTCCCCCGAGTCGCCGCCAGAGTGCGGTTCATGTCCCCCGAGTCGCCGCCAGAGTGCGGTTCATGTCCCCCGAGTCGCCGCCAGAGTGCGGTTCATGGCCCCCGAGTCGCCGCCAGAGTGCGGTTCATGTTCCCCGAGTCGCCGCCGGAGTGCGGTTCATGTTCCCCAAAGTTCCTGCCAATTGCGCGTCAGGCCCCCAGGGTGTGCCGCGAGTGTGGCCCTGGGCCCCTGACCTCCGCTGAGCGCAGTTCTGTTCCCCAAGTTCCTGCCGATTGCGCGTCAGGCCCCCAGTGTGTGCCGCGAGTGTGGCCCTGGGCCCCTGACCTCCGCTGAGTGCAGTTCTGTCCCCAAAGTCGCCGCCCGAGTGCGGCTCCCGGCCCCTAGTCGCCGCCGCCCGAGTGCGGCTCCCTACCCCTAGTCGCCGCCGCCCGAGTGCGGCTCTCTGCCCACCCGCCCCCCCCTTGTCGTGAGGGATTGGATTTTTGGGTCGTCGGGAGCCGTCCCTTGTGGGGGGGGTACTGTCATGATTGGTCCCCAGTTTTGCTAAGTTGCCATGGTTTCTGTTCGCGTCGCCCCTCCCCTCCTGTGTTCCCTCAATCAATGTAACCGCGTTCACCTGCCTCGTGTTTTGTGCTTGGTATTTAAGCCCTGTCTGCCCCTTGTTCATTGTCGGTTCATTGCTCGTCGATTGTTGCTTGTCGATCAATCGCTGCTGTCATGGTCACGTCACCATGTCTTTCTGTTCCACGTCATGTCAGGTCAGTCCTATTATTGATGTCAGTTTACCAAGTTTGTGTTTGAGTTGTTCCAATAAACCCTGGTCCAAGCTGCACATGGTCGTCCTGCTCCATTTCCACACGCCGCCCGTGACAAAAAGGAGACTTTGTGTGGACTTTGATGGATGGTATCATCCCCCATGGAGCAGGAGAGGCCTCAGAAAAGTTACAAAGATAGGGTTTGAGTCTACACACATGAAGAAAAAAAACTAAACAAAAAAAACCTCACTGCAGTACCATGTACTAAAGCAAAGAAAGCGCAAACTAACTCTTGCCCCCCCCCCCCCTAAAAAAACCTCACTGCAGTACCATGTACTACAGGAAAGGGAGCAATAAATGCTGATGATAACCAAAGACACAGCCCGCCCCATATCCCACCCACCTAAAGACACAGCCGACCCCACCTTGCCCCACACCTTCCCACACAATCCCCAAACCATCCCACTCCCAATAAATTAAGTACCATCCGAACTTTTGACACTTTAAGCATGCGCGTTACACCACGCTAACTTGTTAGTTTACCATGCTGCGTAGCTAGCCTCCAATTTATTTAAATTAAATACAACAAAGGGTATAAAAAGTTCAGGGCTCATGGAGAGTTTTGGAGCTTACTAACAGAGGGGAAATACCACTGCTCTGACTGCATTATCCAGTTCCACCTATTTATTTGAATCCGCCTTTTCCCACATGAAGATTATTAAGTCTAAATACCATTCTACCATGACTGAAAGCATGCTTGAAGCAGGCTATTCTACTGTCCGGACTACGCTGCTTTGGCTGATGCCATTCAATGCAAGCCATCAATGTAAGTTGTGAGTTGTATTGTACAATGTGGGTTCATGCAGGTATACAAGACCCATCAATATGTACTGTAGATGAATTTCAAATTCAATTAAAAAAATACTTTATTTATCCTGAAAGGGAAAAAAGGAAAAGGACAGAAAGAAAACACAATATATAATAATAATAATATAGAAGAAATACATTTTTGTCTTGCATTCTTATTGTAGGTAGATCCTTTTGACTTTAGTCTGTTTGCCACAGAAAAAGTGAACGTCTACAACATTGACACACTATTAGAACAACCAATAAGAGTCGCTGTTGAGTCCTTTAAGTGAATGGTCTTGGTCTTATGTTGTCCCGTAAATTAGTCGTGCAGCGATCGTATAATGATTATTAATGTGTACTACATGCACTCTGACAACGGTACATTTTTTAAATACAACTGAAAGCAGAACATTCTATGTACAGTATAACTATAGATAGTCCCAGCGGAAATCAATTTGCATGCTTTGCACTTCTTTCTGTCAGAAATCCTAGAAAAACATAGTATTATTAGCCAACAGTTATAGTCTAATAATTAATTGATAAGGCAATCATAATGGCATAGGAATCGTAATGAGAAAAAAAGAGACTGAAATATGATAGTGCGTTCAAAGGTTTGGCACTTATCGGCAACACAAGAAGTCGTCACCCAAAATGGAAAAAAAAAATGTGTTTGTGTGTGGGTGGGGGGTGGGGGAGAGCTAATCACTACTGGACAACCGAATGGACCCGATACATAAAGAACGTTTATAACTTATAGCCAACACTAGTCACCATATCACTTAGGGGCAGAGCACTAACATGTCTCAAATCTACAAACTTATGATTGAAAAAATAAAATAAAATCAAGAATAGTGATAATTAAAGCATACATAAATGTTTTCCTAAAGAGGGGGGAAAAATGCCTCCAAAATGCACTGGACATCGCCCGTGGTTTGAACCCGCGGAGGGCTGGAGAAGAGGATTCTGGCAGAGAATGGTTTCTTATCGAAGTAACCACTGAGCTAAACCAGTGCGAGTGATCAAGCTGGAAAGTCGGGTATTATTCAAGTCTAGTTCTTCTTTACAACGCTACGCAACTCCCCAAAAAATTAAACGAATGAAATAAAAAATGAAGTTCAAATTATGTTACACATCACCCGTGGTTCAAACACGAGCAGGGTCTGAGAAGAGACGAGTGTTATGGTATTTATTTAATTTTATAGTAGAAGTGTAACTTGTCGAAGTAACCACTGAGCTGCACCAGTTCAAATGCATGAGGTGGAAATTGAGATATTCAAGTTTAGTTTTTCGTTAAAAGAAATAACAATGGGACTGCTGATGACTGTACTAGAAGTTGCCATCCATATTCAAATTAAAAAAAACTAGTTAAAGAAAAGCGACTACCCAAATGTATTTTTTGTCAGGGTTTAAAAGACATTCTCATGATATTTCATGATTGTATATTTTCTTGTTGCTATAAAATGGTGAGATTTTTAATTGTTTTAATTTGACGTAAGGACAGTTGTGAAAGCTTTAGATGCTGCGTGTGCGATGGGAAACAAACATAACACGTGTAACACAGCTGTTGATAAACATAAGGGAGACCAAAATCAGTTCACTAAAACCAAGGTCTTCACTTAAGGAAGGACAAGGCAAGTTTATTCTTATAACACAATTCATGTAGAAGACATATTCAAAGTGCTTTACATAAAACATTTGAAGCATTACAGAAAGAGAAACAAAATTTGAAGACAGAAAATTCCTTTAAAATAACAGTGTAATTATAGAACCGAGCATCAAGACAGGGAAACGAAACATGAAGACTAAAGGAATTAGTCACAAGAATGTTGCAGTAAATAACACTTTTCAATGAACTGACGGTTTGAGCAATAACTAAATGTTGCTTCACTTTGTTTGCTTCTGATTGGGGGACACATACTGGACCTGACCTAGACAACCTGAGAGGTCTGGATGCTTCATAGGGTAGGCTACTAGTAAATTCTGCATTTATTTTGGTCCAGGACCGTTTAGAGCAGTGGTTCTTAACCTTGTTGGAGGTACCAAACCCCACCAGTTTCATATGCGCATTCACTGAACCCCTCGCTAGTGAAAAATACAATTATTTTCAAATTCAAGACATCGATGTTTTTTCCTGGTGCACAAAATGAGCAGTGCAAGAACATGACCTTGTTCAAAGAATAAAACCAACACTATACATGAACTCAACAAATGGCATACCAGCAAATCAGTATGACTTCTGCTGGTGCCTTTACGAGACCAGTTCAGATATGCGCTATCACGAATTTACACGACATTCAGGTGTTTGGCCCTCCGCAGTGGAGCCTCTGCCGAACCCCAAGGGTTTGATCGAACCCAGGTTACGAACCACAGGTTTAGAGATTTATTGACCAGCAGCAAGATTTTTAAAATCTAATGTTTGATTTACTGGTAGCCAGTGTAATGATTTGAGGGCACGTGTGATGCGGTCCAATTTCCTGGTGTTTGAAGTAGGGAATAAGTAAATGATTCCAAGCCAGTCTGTTTCTGTTTATGCTGAAGCTTCATTACCTACACACTTGTGGCTCTTAATGTGGTGCTGAAATGTGAAGCTTTTACAGCAGACACTGCAACTGAATGGTTTCTCGCCTGTGTGCGTTCTTGCGTGCCGTATTAAATTTTCATTTAGGTAGAATTTTGCACCACAAACTGAGCATGCAAAAGGTTTTTGACCATGTTTTCTAACGTGTCTGGATAATTGCTTTTTTTCACCGAATCTCAGCCCACAAAGTGAGCATTCAAATGGTGTCTCTCCAGTGTGTGTTCTTATGTGTACTGTCAAATTGCCTTTTGCGGCGAATCTTCTTTTACAAATTAAGCAGGCAAAAGGTTGCTCCCCAGTGTGGGTTTTATGGTGTTCTTTTAAATGGGACTTCATCAAAAATTTTCGCCCACACTCTAAGCAGGCAAACAATTTCTCTCCAGTGTGAATTATTTCATGTCTCGTCACATGCGACTTTCGAAAAAATCTTTTACCACAAACTGAGCAGGCATGAAGCTTTTCTCCAGTGTGTAATAATGCATGTGTTATTAAACATGCCTTTGAAGATACTATTTTTCCACAAATAGAGCAGACAAAATCTTTGTCCATCGTGTGGTTTCTTTTGTGTGCTCTTAAATCTGCCTTTTGAGAGAATATTTCAACGCAGATTGAGCACGCATCAGGTTCTTCTTCAGTGTGCCTTTTCAAACATATTTTTTGAGAGACTCCTTCACCACAAACTGAGTAGGCGACCCGTTTTACACAAGTATGTGTTCTTGTGTGAACTTTTAAATTCCTCTTTGAAGCAAACTTATTCCCACACTGAGAACATTTCCAGCATTTGCTCGGGTGACCTCCCTTATTATCTTTGGAGGGTTCCTCCTCCAACTCTTCACCCTCTTCTTCCAGCTCTTCTTCTTCCTCTGGGAAATGTGACAAACTACTGTCACTATCAACTTGTGATTCTCCACAGTCATCTCCAAAACGTTTCACCCCAGTGTGTGTAACTGAGCAGGCAAAAAGTTTCTCTCCAGCGTGTTTTCTTCTGTGCTTTGTTAAACTTGCCTTTTTAGAGAAACATTTACCACAAACCAAACAGGTAAAAGAATTCTCTTCAGTATGTATTCTGAAGTGAACTTTCAAATGCCCCTTTGAACTAAATTTCTTACCGCAATCAGAACAACCCCAGAATTTACTGTCGTTGGGAAATGGCATAAGATCATTGTCAAAGTGTGACGTGATGTCACAATCAGCTTGTGACCTTCCACAGTAGTCTCGATCCCATTCTGATGTCACGTGGGGGCTTGGACGGACTGTCCCTCTGCTCTGCTCACTTCGAACATTGTCTTCTTCACTCAAGAACATTTCTTCGTCTTTGATGCGGAGCGGCTCTTCATACTCCTTTTTAATGAGAGGGCACTTTGGCTCCTGTTGCTCAAGACTAGGATTTTTTTTACTGACATCTGCAGGACAGAAGACAAAACCATTTCGTAAGGTTAACATTTTTCATACTGCGACTTTGATGTGCATCATTCGTATAGTGGTACTTCTGACTTTAATGTGCTGCATGACCAAGTTTGTCACTGAAATTATAAATGCGTTCATGCATCCATTATCTGATTAAATGCCCGTTTAAAAAAAAATCTTTCCACACTCAGAACATAGCAAGAATTTACTCTCATTGGGAAATGTCATAAGATCATCATAATAAGGAGAGCGTGACATCATCGTGTCACTATCTGCTGGTGATCTTCCACAGTGGACTCGACTCCATCACCTTCTGTTGTCATGTGATGACTTGAGCCGCTGCCTGGAGGCTGCGCCTTTTGGCTCTCCTCAGTTTGAACTTTGTCTTCTTCACTCTTGAAAGACGCGAAGTTTGAGGACAAATTGGCAATATCATTGTTTTCTTCCTCTTTGAGCGGCTTTTCGTTCTCCTTTTTAATGTGAGAGTACTCTGTCTTCCGTTGTTCATGACGAAGATATTTCTCACTTACGTCTGCAGGACATACGAAGAGAAATAATTTGGTTAGGGGAAGGGACACTAAAGCAGGCTGAACATTGATAGGTATGATAGGTCTATATGTAAAAATGATCTCAGATCTAAAATTCATCACTGTTAAAGAATCTGTAACAATTTAATGACTTTATTGGGGATAAGATTTGTGTCAAACTGGTCCATCTATTTATGGAGCTTGCATCTTGTATTTTTCTTCTTTCTCAGTTTATCTAAGCGCAGATCGATTTCAGCTTCTTATCCCAGCCATCAATTGGCATCGAAAGCCGGCCGCACAGCGACGAGACTGATCGGATAACTTTGACAACTCCGGGTGGTCGTTTTGTTGGAAACATTGGGATCACCAGACTTCAAGCGAGGAGGCCACTATTCAACTGAGTGTGGTTGTTTAAAGCACCTTCTTTTTGAATAGGTGGCGGAAGTGGTACCCCATAAGTGGACTGCTGGGAAAATGTAAGTCAAATGAACCCTTACCAATTCCGATTGAATATATAATCAGTTATAAACAACTGAACTTTCAAAAAGCCTCTCAGGATGCCTTGTTTTTGTAGCTTGGTCACTTACGAGCAAAAATAAGCAGAGGGGACAGAAACTGCACTTTAGCCGCTCATTCATCATCATCATCGGTTTAAAGTCCGCTTTCCAGGCGCCGCTGGGTTGGACTGGGTTCTCGATATGGCCTTCTTCCACCGGGAACGGTCCATGGCCATCTCGTGGTTGATGCCGAGTGCCTCCATGTCGGCTGCCACGGTCACCTGCCAGGTCTTTTTAGGTCGGCAACTGGGTCTTGTTTCCTCTACGTTATACGATAACTTTCTTCACCCAGTCGTTCTCGTCCTTCCTCACTACATGTCCGTACCATCGCAGTCTGCCTCTCCTCACCACATCCACTATGGCCTCCACTCCCATATTCTGTCTCAGCTCTGCACTGCTCTTTTCTTCCCTCATTGAAACACCACACATCCATCTGATCATTCTCATTTCTGCTCTGTTTAGTTTGTCTTCGTGTTGTTTTCAAGGGCCATGCCTCACTTCCGGACGTCATACTACCTCTAACACAGGCTGAGTACACTCATTAATCCCTTTTTATAAGTCAGCCAGGGAAAAGCGAATCTTTGAGGTTTTCAGAGGTTGAAGTTAGCCTAAAAAAGTCCACATACATTTTGACGCTGGTTAAGCCCTGTTATTTTGACATCACAAGCTATGTCTGTACAATGATTTCCTATGGATAAACTGTCCCTTGTTCCCTCAAGCGACTCCCACCAAGACATGAAGAGAATGGAGGGGGCTTGGCCCTATTGCTCATTAAAGGTGGGGGTTTCTGAAGGCATTACTTATTGCATTATTTCTCCAGAATGAACTGAAATGATCATATAGAAAAGCCAAACCAACTCAAAAGAAGTGAATGGCTTGACGCAGTTGCTGCAAATATATGCCAGCAAACATTAAATGTTATTCATCGTAAGTTAATTTTAACAGGAGTTGAAAGACTTTTGGTCTCTTGAAAAGTTCAAAGCTCAAACTAAAGGTGGAACACGCGCACACACGTATGAAGGAAGACACGTTCAACTTTCATGTCTAGTGTCACGTGTGAGAGAGACCTGTCACAGATGTATGCAAACTCAGAGGACATATTTTAGGCTCAAATGGAATGCCACACTAAAGGAAATGTATACGTACACGTCAAATCCAATTTATATGAAGCTACATGTTTCAAACTGGCACGTGTCAGGACGCTCCTGTAATAGTACAAACCTGCTCTGCGTAACACAACTCGAAGCTGCTTCCAAACAATGTCGTGGAGTTGATAACTTTGTCGCTCGTTCTCCTCTTTTGGCCCTGGACGTTTCCCTATACATATTGCTGTCGTTCTTGCACACATTTCTAGGCAAAAATCCTAACACGTTCTATTTCGATCGTTGTTTAGGGTCTCTTTGATGTCTCTTTTATAACTCTGCTAAAACAAGCTGGGCTGAGGTTCCGAACGAGAATATTAATAAATGATGTTTTAGTTGTTTATATACGTACAGAAGTGCAGCGTAGAGGATTCCGTCAGTTAATAACTAGTACAAAAAATATTTAGCGGAGGGTACGTGATGAGATGGGTACGGAAGTAAAACCACGTCGGAAGTTCTTCTTCTTCTTTGCTAAACAGCAGTTTGCGTAGTGATTTTGTACATTACCGCCATCCACAGACATGTATTGAGCACTGCTTTGGCTTACAATGTAAGCATTGACCATAACATAAAAAAAGAACATTGTTGCATGTACAAATTACATTTTTTATTACATTGATATTTATTCCTTTTTATATATATATTTTTATTAATTAATTTCGGTGTATTTAATCGAGGCACATGTACACAGATTAGGTGCTCCGTGGACGTATGTGGTGGACGTCACCAGATTTCATTCATAACGAATTATTACAAAAATCAATTCATTGACCAGATTATAATTATTACCATCTCGAAAATATTTTAATAGCAGCCACGTCACCTTTCCCTATTGCGGGGCCTTGGACTTAGACCGGTGCTTCTCAATCATTTTCTGTGATGCCCCCCTAGGGAGAAGAAAACATTTCACGCCCCACACCCCCATGCTTATTAACAATAAAGAAAACAAAAAATAAAGAAAAAATAAAGAAAAATCAACTTACACTAAAGAATAACTTTATTAATAACAATGTTATTAGTCTGTAACAGAAGAGATTCAATGTTCAACTGTTACAACTCAACCCAGATCGTTCTACTACGTGTCCATGTTGTCATAATTTCTGTCCGCGTCTCTGTGTACTTGCCCCTCTTCTCCTGTGTCTGCCCACGATCAGTGTAATCACGGTCACTTACCTGCCTCTCGTTACCTGTCTTGTATTTAAATCCTGTCTGCGTGTCACGCCCTCTTGGATTGTTCTCGTCTGTAGTCTTGTCTGATGTCTTCTTGTCTCTTGTGCCACGTCTTTGTCAGTCTGTTCCCCTTCATCCTCCACTCCAACTCCCCTTTTCCTTCAATAAACCCTGGTCCAAGCTGCATTTGGTCGCCCTGGCTCCATTCCGATCCTGACAGCATCATTTTACCTGAAATTAAAAAACTAATTATAATTATTTAAACAATAAACATTCTTGATTAACTGCCATTTTATGGCGAAAAAAATACAATAAAATAATAACATACAAAGTATTAAATTAAATAACAGCAATAAATAATATTCAAATAGGTATTCAAAGTAATCAGAAACATTAACTCAGGAGCACAATATATAAAACATTTTAACCTACAAAACAAAAATGAATAAAACAATTTGTGCTCAAAATGAGGCAGCATGACGGAGACCATATCCACGACTGCAGGTAGTATCAGGTCTTCTGCAATGGTGTGTGTTTTTCTTGCGCTGAGCAATTTGGTACGCTGCTTTATATGATTCTTACTGTGCTTGCTGATTGACTGAAGTAGCATTCACAAAGTGGGATGATTGTTGGCAATATTCAGCCCGTTTTTGCTGAAAAACCTCAAGCATCTTATCAGCGTGATTGAGGTGCTTTATGAGTGCCGCCTTAATATATTTGGCTTCATACTGTCCGCTGCTAACATTGTAAGGCACAGTAAACACACCGTTTTTTTCCTCATCTCCCATCGTAGTCACACTGAAGCCGAGCGCTACGTACGCTTCGTCATATTTCCTTGTCTTAGCTTTCGTGTGACTCTCAATTTTCTTGTCTCCGTTCTTTTAAACTCTCTTAAACATTTTTCCTTGGTGTCCCACTGAACTTTTTATCGCCTGCTCTGTGCTCTGTGCGTACTTTCCGTGCGCTCTACACTGTAGAGCTGGGGTGGCCAACCAGTCAGAGACTAAGAGCCACATTTTTTACTGTTACCGCAAAGAGCCACATCATACACAGGAGCACACATGAACATCACCTCATCCCTCTTATACACGCACACGCACGGACGCACGCGCACGCACACACACACACGCACACACACGCCTTTTCTGGACAGTATAAAACAAGCTGACCTGGAGAAGGAAACTGTTGGTTCATCTGCTGCCGTGCCTCGTGTACTGACCGCCATTAAACAACCCAAGATCTTGCCAATAAAGAACCAATTGTTACTCCACATCTTTGTTTTTGGTGGCTCAACAATGGACATCCCAAACAACATACAACAAGAGCCAACTAGGCGTTGAGGGCACTGCACTCGACTGGCTTACCAACAGAAACCAGTTCATCTCTCTCTCCGGTCACAAATCCATCCTCTCCCCAGTTACGCAAGGGGTCCCCCAAGGCTCAGTTCTTGGCCCCCTCCTATTCATCTGTTACCTCTTTCCCCTTGGTACTGGCATCCGCAAACTCAATCTGGACTTCCACTGCTACGCTGATGACACCCAGTGTACCACACCAACCCGTAACCCTTCCTTCACCCACTTTGAAACCTGCATCTCTACAATAAAAACATGGCTGACAACTTTCTCAAACTCAACAGTGACAAAACAGAGCTCCTCCTCATAGGCACTAAATCCTCCCTTAATAAAACTGGATCCATCACACTCACCATTGACTCCTCAAACGTCACTTCCTCCCCTCTGGCACGCAACCTTGGCGTTATTTCTGACTCCACACTCTCCTTCCACCCTCATGTTAGCTTAGTTGTCAAGACCTACTACTTCCACCTCCGAAGCATCGCCAAAATCCGGCACTGCCTCTCTCTCCCTGCCGATGAATCCCTCATCCACGCCTTCATCTCCTCCCGGCTTGACTACTGCAACTCCCTTCTCACTGGAATCACTGCTCACTCACTCCATAGACTTCAACTAGTCCAAAACTCTGATGCCCGCCTCCTTACCCACACCCGGTCCCGTGAACACATCACTCCTGTTCTCCACTCTCTTCACTGGCTCCCCAATAAAGAGCGTATCATTTTCAAGATACTCCTCCTCACCGATCCTCCAATACTTCACGTCTGACAGTCCCAAAAACTAAACTAAAATCCTTCGGTGACAGAGCCTTCTCCTGCGCATCACCCCGACTCTGGAACTCTCCCTCAGTCTGTCTGTGACTCACCCACACCCCATATTTAAGTCCCGTCTAGAAACTTACCTCTTCTCCCAAGCTCATGACCTTCCCTACCCATAACTGGTTTCCTCTTCTTAATTTTATCCAATTGTTTCTTCCCCGCGGCTCGGTGGCACACTTGGGTAGCACGTCCGTCTCACAGTTAGGAGGGTGCAGGTTCGATTCCACCTCCGGCCCTCCCTGTGTGGAGTTTACATGTTCGCCCCGGGCCCACGCGGGTTTTCTCCGGGCACTCCGGTTTCCTCCCACATCGAGTGCGAGTGCAAATGGTTGTTTGTCTCTGTGTGCCCTGCGATTGGCTGGCAACGGGTTTAGAGTGTCCCCGGTCTATTGCCCGATGATGGCTGGGATAGGCTCCAGCACGCCCGCGCCCCCCGTGGGGACTAAGCGGTACAGAAAATGGATGGATGGATGTTTCTTCCCCCTCCCCTCATGTAAGTGTTTGCTTGTTCCCTGTAAGCGTTATTTGGGTTTTTGAAAAGCGCTATACAGATTTAATGAATTATTATTATTATTATTTGTTATTCGTTCATACATGCACATTCCTCTAAACTTTGTAACTGGCCCTGGCTTAATTAATATTAAAATATATGTCTGTTTCCTATGCAAAGGTGGAAATATTGTCAGTACTAGCTCAGAGCAGCTGACAGGTAAAGAACAGTCATCTATAACTGCATGGGATTGAATAGGCCTATGACTATGCATGAAACATTTGAAGAAAGGCCTATATTTGACCATATCATTCTTTTGATAAATAAATAAATATTCAATCAATCAATCAATCAATTAAATGTGTTATTGTCGATAAAATAATTATTAGGCTGGTTGTTCTGACACTCCCAGACGATGCAGAGTATACTGGCAAGACAAGTCCAGGGAGCAGTGCAGGGGAAAGGCCAACTCAGGACACAGACAGACAGTCAAACTCAGAGACCTTTTCATCATTTTGCTTGCCCTCATTCCAGAGATTTTGATTTGTTTTTTCCGGTACCACCCACACAAAACCCCAAAAATGATTGTGTGCATATGTGTTCGCAAAAATGCGTTTTGCTTGTGCCCATGCATTTAAGTGTGGGTGTGAACATGCACGTGTGGGCAAGGCCAGGGTGGCCTGGTTACATAACTGACTCCTGGCCTGAAAAAAATTCCCAGTCCCGGCCCTGCAGAGCATGATCCCCTCCCTCCGTAAACTGGGCAGTATTCCAACACAATAACAACCTCAAACACACCTCCAAGACGACCACTGCCTTCTTAAAGAAGCTGAGCGTAAAGGTGATGGACTGGCCAATCATGTCCCCAGACCTAAACCCTATTGAACATCTGTGGGGCATCCTCAAACGGAAGGTGGAGGGGCGCAAGGTCTCCAACATCCACCAGCTCCGTGATGTCTTCATGGAAGAGTGGAAGAGGATTCCAGCGGTGACCTGTGAAGCTCTGGTGAACTCCATGCCTAAAGGTTTACGGCGGTGCTGGAAAATAATGGTGGCCACACAAAATATTGACATTTGGGTCCAATTTTGACATTTTCAGTTGGGGTGTACTCACTTTTGTTGCTATGCACATTCATTGTTGTATTTTGAGTTACTTTGAAGTCACAATAAATTTACTTTGCTATCCAAGCTATACAGTGAGTACTTAACATTGGATGAAAGTGTCATTTCTTCAGTGTTGTCCCATTACAAGATGTCATTAAAACATTGCAGAAATGTGAGGGGTGTACTCACTTTTATGAGATACTGTAGACTGAGGTTTGTGCTTGGCATGCACTCAGAATGAAAATAACACCCCAGAAGGTTGCGATGAATGTTGCATGTCAGGGACTTTTTTAATAACGATTCTGTGATTGTTTTTCTTTCTGTCATATTGTAGTTTACAGGAATGAGGCGAGGCTAAAATCATATTGTAGTTTACAGGACTGAGGAGCGGCTAAAATGAAGAGCTGATAAGGAAAAAAAGAGTGTGAACATAAAACCCATGCACAAACACTTGACAATAAACATTCATGGGTTATTCTAGGTCAAAACATCAAGCAACATGTTCAGTACCGTATGTAACATTTATATAATTTTCAAAGTACATGTTACAATAAACATACAACGAATAAACAATTTTAGTAAATCTTTGAACATATTGGTATAATGTAGGCTAAATACTTTTTTATTTATTTATTTTTTTACTCATGGGTGAGCAAGCCAATACTTTTGCTTCCTCTGCAGCTAGTCAATCAGTTCAAAGGATCTTAGCACTTTGTTCTACTACTTTGTTAAGACAAGACAAGTTTGGTTAATTATTACAGGTTACATTCCAACATAATCATAGGATCAAACTAATCTATCGACCCCAACAATTTAAATGCAGCATAACGTTTAATTAATTTCAAGAGCGTCTGAGTCACTATCACAAAGGCACCCCAGGCATCGTCCCCAGCGACAGGCAGCATTTGCACCAATCGATCACATAGCTAATTATCTCCCACTCTGTCATGCTGTGTCTTGAGCATTGTCTCATTGAGACCAGCCATCTCACGACAGCGGTCAGAACAAGGAAGCCGATGGCCATGAGGATGGAGATATACATATGTACTAGGGGTGTAAATCGCGGGTTTTGTCACAATACGATATCATATCGATACAAAGAACTACGATACCATATTTGCCGATATCCTAAAGCCTGCTGTGATTCATTCACACTATATCGCGATATAGTGCTCTACGATCGATATATATATATTTTTAAATAAAAAATATAGAACAATATCCTGATTTATAACAATTCATACGCAAAATCAACAAGGTACTGCAAACTCTTTATTTAGGAAATTACAAGAATATTGTAGTATACAAAGTGCTTATTTTAACACTGAACTTTGATGTCGTGTTCTTTCTTTAAATGTGCGGCGAGATTTGTGTCCCTGAATATTTGATCACCGCATGGCAGGATTTACAAACTGCACGTGTCTTGTCCGTTGAGCCATCTTGTCTTTGGACTCCAAAGTGCTTCCAAACGAATGACTTGAAGCCTAAAGGGGAGCAAATTTCCTCGTCTTTTTGGACACTAGTCATAGCACCAGCCCAGGAGCCGCGTACTAGTTGTCGACTCCCCTTTCACGTGCCTGCTCTGCTCACAACACAACAACGCCGCGCACTGCTCCCGGAAAGAGGAAGCAAGCAACAATGAACTGGATTTCAAAATAAAGTCACGTCTAATGTCCGAGGTCAAACACGGCGATATAAATCGATGTTTACCTTTAGCATCGATGCCAATAAATCGTAGAGCATTATATCGATTAATCGATGTGTATCGATGAATCGTTACACCACTAATATGTACACATCTTCCACATCTTCCGTATGCAACCTGTCAAAGCAAATGACACGCCACTTGCTGTATGTGTCCCTAAACTTCAGTACCATAAAGCAAATGAGGTTCTATTCGTGTCGAATATACAATTTTCAAAGTTGACTTATTTCCTTTGTTTTGTAGTCTGATTGCACAGGTATTTTTTTTGCTAATTTAATTTGGAGTTTTTTGAAGTGTGGTTTCCATCCCAGGAGGTTGTCAATAGTAATTCCCAACATGTTGTACTATGTACTCTTTCGATAGGAGAAACATCTATTGTTAGATGTACTTCCTTGTTTCTATTGAGGTTAGGGTTTTTTAATTTCTCTAACGATTCTGTGATTGTTTTTCTTTCTGTCATATTGTAGTTTACAGGAATGAGGCGAGGCTAAAATCATATTGTAGTTTACAGGACTGAGGAGCGGCTAAAATGAAGAGCTGATAAGGAAAAACAGAGTGTGAACATAAAATCCATGCACAAACACTTGACAATAAACGTTCATGGGTTATTCTAGGTCAAAACATCAAGCAACATGTTCAGTACGGTATGTAACGTTTTCAAAGTTACATGTTACAATACACATACAACGAATAAACAATTTTAGTAAATCTTTGAACATATTGGTATAATGTAGGCTAAATACTTTAAAAAAATTGCTTTTTTTTTTTTTACTCATGGGTGAGCAAGCCAATACTTTTGCTTTTGGTTACATTCCAACATAATCATAGAATCAAACTACCGTTTTTTTCCATGTATAATGCGCCCCCATGTATAATACGCACCCTAAAAATGGCATGTTGATGCTGGAAAAAAGCCTGTATAATACGCACCCAATTTTTATTACTATTATTATTATTTTTTTAAGTCCCAATGATCGTCACACACGCAGGGAGGCAATGGGTCCCATTTTTATAGTCGTTGGTATGGTCTTAACTAGGCTGGATGTATTTTTTTTTTGTTGGCATTGATTTCTCCGACTGCCCGTAAAGCCACCACCGCGATCAGTGCGGACATGTGAAAAAGGCGTGCGGACATGTGAAAAAGGCGGCTCTGTATGGGAAAGACGTTGAAGAGGAATAAAAACACCCTTGGAAACCAAAACTTGCCCCTCGTCGTGACTCGGAGCAGCAACAAATGTTTCGGATTTGTGTAGGGTACAGTGTGACAGCAAACGAGCAGGTGATCGAGCAAGCGTCTGATACGAGAGCATTGTGTTCGTATGGAGCGTGTTTGAAGTGAACAGCAGAGAAGAAAGGAACAAGGCAAAGTGTTGTGAAATAAAATATTACCTGTAATACGCATTTTGTTATTTGCTGATTGAAACTGCTAATTAAACTGTGAATTGAAACTAATAGGGAGAGAACTGAAGTCTTGCTCTTTATATAGCTGACGTGTCTTGCGCATCCGTTCTGCGCATCTGTAATGGCGGCCTCTGTATGATATCCGGTTTGCGATGGAGAAAAACAAACAATATTTGACAATAACACACCATCAAGGATTGCACCATCGCATCAAACGATGTGTCGTCAATTATGAATTTTACTGACTAAGTGTGTTGGGCAGGATGGCTGAATGCGATGCGCGATTGACAACAAACAAGAAGAAAGGTGAGTTTTATTTCGGGGGAGATTTGTCATGTCTCGTCCCCAGTTTTGCTATGTGTCTAGGTTGCCATAGTTTCTGTTGGTGTCGCCCCTCCCTTCCTGTGTCACCTCAATCAATGTAACGTGTTTTGTATTTAAGTCCTGTCTGCTCCTCGCTCACCGTCGGATCATTGCATGTGTTACTGTCATGATGTCTGTTTGGTTTCTGTTCCTGTCTTTGGTAATGTCACCCTGTCTTTTTGTTCCACGTCTTTGTCGGTCAGTCCTGTTGTTGGTTTTGTTGTACCACGACTTTCTTGAAAAAAAAATTAAAAAAAAAAAAATTACATTTTTTTTGTACCCATGTATAATGCACACCCCAGATTTTAGGACAATAAATTAGTTAAATTTTGCGCATTATACACGGAAAAAAACGGTAATCTATCGACCCTAACAATTTGAATGCAGCATAACGTTTAATTAATTTCAAGAGCGTCTGTATCACTATCACAAAGGCACCCCAGGCATCGTCCCCAGCGACAGGCAGCACTTGCACCAATCGATCACACAGCTAATCATCTCCCACTCTGTCATGCTGTGTCTTGAGCATTGTCTCATTGAGACTAGCCATCTCACGACAGCGGTCAGAACAAGGAAGCCGGTGGCCATGAGGATGGAGATATACGTATGTACACATCTTCCACATCTTCCGTATGCAACCTGTGACACGCCACTTGCTGTATGTGTCCCCAAACTTCAGTACCATAAAGCAAATGAGGTTCTATTCGTGCCGAATATACAATTTTCAAAGTTGACTTATTTCCTTTGTTTTGTAGTCTGATTGCACAGGTATTTTTTTTGCTAATTTAATTTGGAGTTTAAGTGTGGTTTCCATCCCAAGAGGTTGTCAATAGTAATTCCCAACATGTTGTACTATGTACTCTTTCGATAGGAGAAACATCTATTGTTAGATGTACTTCCTTGTTTCTATTGAGATTAGGGTTAGGTTTTTTTAATTTCTCTAACGATTAGATGTACTTCCTTGTTTCTATTGATGTTGTTAATATAATTTAATGTTGTACTTATTTCCTCTTTCGATAGGTGACCCATATATTGTTAGTTGTACTTTGTACTTACTTGTTTACAAAGTAATTCACTCCACATTATGTAAGACTGTCATGTTGTGGCATGGTCGAGGAGCCAAATGCAAAGAAATGAGGCAGGAGTCCAATAAAAAGTAATTTAATTCAAAAGTAAAAATAATGCAAAACAAGGTAGTTTGGTAACCACAAGTTCCCAAGTATCAAAACAAAAGTAACTTAAAAAAGACTAGGAAATAGAATAGAACATGAGGAGGTAAACAAACAGGATGACAGACGAAGTGACAGGGACACAACAAACCGATGATGGACAAAACCCCAAGGTGGGTAAATGACGCACAAAAGAACACAATAACCTACGGAGACAGACACAAAAGAAACACGAGAAAAACATAAAACTATATATTCTAAAGGAAAACCAAATCAATGAATCATTGTGATGGCGGAATGAAGCCTCATGAATTGCCGAGCTTCAGAAAACTGGTGAGTTGTGATTGGTTGTGACCAGAGACCTGGCAATTGTGATGTCATTTTTAGTCGACAGCAGGTGACTGTCCCCTACCCATGATAAAAATGGAGGACTTTTGCTGCTTAACATACTTCTCACACACACACAAACACACCCACACACACGCACACACGCACACGCACGCACGCACGCACGCACGCACGCACGCACGCACACACACACACACACACACACACACACACACACACACACAATTTAATCAGTGTTCACCAGGTGGGGGCACATACAACATATTGTTAAGAAAGTTTTGGGGTTGACACAAAAAAGAATGAAAAAATAGAGCAACTTAAAAGGAACTAGCATCATGGAATTGGTTTCATCTGAAAAGTTTCCACTGTGTTCTTACACAATATGTACTTTAGGATACATGTGCTTTTATGTATTGCCTGTAATTACTATAGGCGGCTCAGGGGTGCACTGGTTAGCACGTCCGCCTCACAGTTAGGAGGGTGCGGGTTTGATTCCACCGGCCCTCCCTGTGTTCTTCCCGTACTCGCGTGGGTTTTCTCCGGGCACCCCGGTTTCCTCCCACATCCCAATGCTTGGTAGGCTGATTGAGCACTCCAAATTGCCCCTAGTGAGCGTGAGTGCGGATGGTTGTTCATCTCTGTGTGCTCTGTGGCTGACAATCGGTCCAGAGTGTCCCCTGCCTACTGCCCGATGACTGCTGGAATAGGCTCCAGCACGCCTACGACCCCCGTGGGGTCAAGAGGTGTAGAAACACGACTTGAGGTGTACCTGCATATTTGAAGACCTTTGACACCATTATTCCATCATTTAAAGAAAGAGTTATTACTACAAGTATAGACCTCTGTCAGCAGGTAGTAGGGATAAGATCATAATTTCTTAAGAAAATGGCTAATTACATTTTTTGTCTTTGGCACCTTGACCAGTGAAAAGGTTGAACAAATTGAGCATGCTAGAAGCCCTGCTCCTGATGAATTGCTGCTGTTTATAAAGGCACTAGTGACTAGATTTAAGTGACTCAGGACTTACTTGGAGAATGATTTCCCCTTTGGCAAGTTGATATTATTGAAAGCCACATGGACCAAGGAGAAGACAAAGACTTGTTCAAATATACATTGTATCGACATTTCCCATCTAAATGAGTATGGGTCACCTCTAGCTGCATGCTCAGTATTGGAGACTCTCGTGGACGAGTTGTTGCTTGTTTTATTGCCACATTCCCAACCACGAAGGAATTCGATTGTGACTCCAACTTCCACATAATGTGTCATTGCAGCTGTAACATGTAACATACCTCAAGGCATGTAAACTCACTGAAGGAACTGGAAGTTCCAAATGAAAAAAAATCTAATTATACTAACAATACAACCAAATTTTGTGTCAGAATATTGATCTCAAACATGTTACCATAGTAACGCTCAATAGCAGTTTTTTGTTTTTATACCTTGCTAATCAGACCAGAAGCACCTACTGAAGGTCCGAAATAGTCTCTGGGATTAAGTTCAAATGTAGTCTTGCTGGCTGCTACCCGGCCATATGATAAAATCATGTAATCTCTGTGTATCCATTTTTAAAAATTTCAGTGATTTTAATTAGCTTAACCTTTTTTGTTTTTCTCCTCACTCTCTTTATTCAGTTTTAAACGGGAGCTGCAGTTTAAAGAAATACTGTAATAGGAATACTCATTAGAGTGGACTGCAATTTTTGAATGAGCAAATACTGCATTTATGTTTTACTTATGGGAACAAAGACATCAAAGTTAGCCTATCGTGTAAAGTTGTCATTGAAATAAAATGAAATAAAAAGGAATTAGAAATGATAAAGATAAGAAGGGCATAAAAAGATATTTCCAAGAGGTGTTGCTTAATCCCTCATGTGACGCAGGTATGTTAGAACAGCCCCTCCTCCAGCCATCTACAGTATCCACCTACCAAGTCAACCCGAGTCGACCTCCCGCCCACATCCCTCCTGTAGTAATACACCCTGTAAGCTGGGGCCCGGCGAGATGAGAAGGTGTAGAACACTCTTGGCTGGATACTGAACGTTCAAGCCGGTAATACCTCATCAAACTTGGACGTCATACCTGACAACAAATAACGTAAGAGCAACACCGAATTTCCAAATTAACTTGAAATACAGCCTTTTTTCCTCCGTTATTGTTTTAAATGTTGTTTTAGATAAAAGCAGATACTTAATGTCACACAAGTTACCCTTTATGGGTAATTATTGTTAATTCAAAATACCTTTTTACTTAAATCTCTTAAATTTATGTTACCTATTTAGTTTTTTTTTTCTTGTATTGAATATTGATGTTAATTTCAGTCGCAACCTAAAAGAAAATCTGGTTAGAATAATAACCGCACTTTACATGGATCAATGGTTGTTTAAAAGGAAGCAATACAACATTTCTACATTATTTATACAACAATTTGGATCGAATGTGTATGCATCTTCTGTAGCTTCAATGAAGAAATGGTTCTTTTTGTTTCCCCATTTAAACTTCCTCAGCAATTTAGCTTACTAAATCATGGGAGACCTGCAATGTTAACCTATTTTGCTTGGTCTGATCTCAATATGCAGCATTTCAGCATTCTTGTGTTAACACATGGGCAAAATTACTTCGTAGACCTACTGTTAATCGTTACGTACTGTTTATTAGCATAGTAATATTAAAGTATTGAAAATTAAAAGTATCAAACCTATAATTAACCATTTGGCTTCAGGATTTTGTGGTTGGGTGAAAAATTTCTTGTTCCATTAACAAGTCATCCAGGCCTTGAAGTGGTAAAACAGCCGCAGTTGAAAATGTTCCAGAGATGACAAGATGCCATCCGCGGTAGATTATCTGACAGTTTGCCTTTGTAGGGATAGCTCAGGGGTGGGCAAACCTTTTGACTTGCGGGCCGAATTGGGTTCTAAATTTTGACGGGGGGCCGAACCAGGAGCAGATGGATGTAGTGTTTGTGTGAAGTAATATAAATGACATGTAAAGGTCATTGCACAAAAGATTTTTACTTTTAGTAGATACTAAAGCATGGATATTAAAAGCTTTTTGAAAACAAATGCATTTATTAACATCATTAAAAAAATATTTCACCAAAAAACTACTATCAGTGATTCTTATTAAATACAACACTGTTATGATGAATAACATTTTCCATAACTTCAGCGCCTGCAGGTCAGATTTATGAAATATGTTTATCTAATGAGGCGAAATCACATCTAACGGCAAACATTCGACACTGTTATGACCAAATACATCATCTTGAAGAATCTAAAATAAAATAAATAAAGTAATAAAGAAATCAATAGTATTGTTGGTTTCCCTTTTTTGCTAGTGCATCATAGCCTGGAGTAAAATGTGTTGTGGTAATTCTTAGGATAGAGCCGAGGTGTCGGTCCGTTAACCTAGATCTGTGACGGGCTTTGTTGACGTTCATGTGACTGAACGTCTTCTCACAGACGTACTAGGTCGAGCCAAATTGTCCACTCTTTTTTAACATTCGGCACTCAGTGTCCACCTTTCTTTTCTTTGGGCCACTCATTTTAATGGAAGGATTCCAGGGGAAGGTTTGTGGGTGGCATTAGCGTAAAACTGTATCTGAAAACTCAGCGCGCGAATTACGAGAATATTGACGTCACAGCCTACACTCGAAATTCGGCACTGATAGATGAAATTACTACGTACTATCGAGTACGCACACGCACTTGTGAGTGTACACCAAGCTTTCTGACGGCTCCCGGGAGTAAATGCGCGGGCGGGCGCTTCCCCATCTACTGGGGAAACATAGTAATTGCAGGAAAAATGACCCCCCCAAAAATTAATAATACGATTTATTCAGGTTTGGCGGGCCGGATTAAACGACCCCGTGGGCCGGATGTGGCCCGCGGGCCGTAGTTTGCCCATACTGGGATAGCCAAACTTGTTTTTTAACCTTGTAGAATCCACACTATTAGGTGAATTAGCTTAGCAATTAGCACAGCTTATCAGTGTTTCCTCGTTGTCCCTTTCTGAGAACCACACTTGTAACAAATGTATCTTATTTGCCACCATAGAGGAGATAGTTTCAAATTTAGGAGCAACTGTGCAACATGTGTAAATGAACTATTAGCCAGCCTAAACTAGCACTAGCATCCAAGACAAGCTTTTTGGGCCGATTGGCAGTTAATTCTCAGTTGTGCTATTCAATGTTTTGTTCAGCACTAAATGTGAATTTTGCATTGCAAACTTTGATGCAAAACTGGATATTTTGAGCTTTGTAGCCTATAGTATGTATCAAAATATACGTGTACATATTACCCAACCATTTGAGGCAATCACTGCAATGAAAAATGTTAACTTTCAATGACCCTATGGGCAAGCGTTTTGACCTTTTCCTCATGAGAAAACTTCTTCAGTTGTCTCAACTTTGAAGGATGCTTTCTTTGACTGCATGTTTTAGTTCTTTTTATCGGTTCAATAGGGTTTAGATCAAGACTCATACAAAGCCACTTCAGAATAGTCCGACACTGCTATTCTTGGGTAGTTTTAGCTGTGTGTTTTGGGTCCTTTTGCAAGACCCATGACCTGCAACTGAGAGCAAAGTTTGTCATCAGTTTTCTTCTTGCGGCCATGTCCAGAGAGGTTTACATTCCTTTGGTTCTTAAATTTCTGAATAGTATGTGCAACTGTACCTCAAGCTGATTGGAGTCTTTACTTTTATCATGTTCATAATTTTCTTTATGATCCCCTGAGACAACGCTTTCATTTGCTTCCCTGGTTCATGTTTAGGCTGCGTGACTGATTATAATTTTGAGGACATCTGTGGACAAACCTTGGTGAAACAAGTTCCTATGGTTTAATTATTTGTATTATCTTCTGGGGGTAACATAATTTTTCTGTACAGGCCTATTTCATGAGTTTGGTTTTCAAAAATAATTCTGCTCAACCACAAGTATAAAATAATGAATGATTTTCATTTGTTAATTTATGCAGTTTTCTTCCATTATTTCATCAGGTTCAAGTTATATTTGTGACCGCGGTGGGATTCTCTGCTATTAAGAGAAGGGCGCCAACAATTTTGTTCATTTGGTTGCGGTGAAACATATGAGATTCAAATGAGATTCAAGCGTAACATTGCACTCAAGGTGGTGTGATCCAGGACCATTGAGTTCTTCTCCCTGTGGACTGTGGCTTTCGTCCAGAGTACTCCCCAGGTGGACTCGTGACATGTTGGCATGAAATGTGTCTCCCCTGTTCCCTGCTCTCTTTTTATCAGAACCTTTTGTCACCTAAAAATGAAGGTTGAGACCTCCCACTCTATGCTGTCAGTAAAATGAATGTGTCTAAGTGTGAAGTCGGGGGCAAGTGAAGGAGTATTCATTTCCCATACATTAGCTTGGCATCGGACATGAGTCTGCAGATTTTTCCCAAGGAGCTGACTGCTGCCCCTCCTGCCCCCAACATATCAAGGCTGGACAAGAAAGTTTTTAATCCCAGAGAGGATTAAAAACCCCATGAAAGATTAGATGAGACCTCTGGCTCAAAGTGGACAAATTACTGTACCACCGCAGACTTAAGAACCGCTTACACAGTGTTAGATTATGGCTCCATATTGATGTGTGATCAAGAGTTTGACTACATATTTCTGCTACTTAGAGTCTTGTCAAGAGAATGGAATTGGATTGCAAAACTCATATTGCAAGCATAGTCGCCAAATTATAAAGATTAACTGCATCGATTTAATTTGGGACAATTTTGAATTGCAACTCGCCTGATAATTTGACTCATGTACTTCCAATGGAGTAACGTTTCAAACTACTGCTTTTACTATTATTTTATGCTCACAGGAGACGAGTATGGATAACAAGGCGTTGGAACCCGACTCTGTGAGTGTTTCCATAGAGGACAGCATCATTTGTAATGGAGGTACTCAGCAACAGGAGACTTCCATGCTGAAGCTAAAGAAAGTTGAGAACCAGATCACAGAAGCACAGCGCATCACCCATCTACCCAAACGTTCACCTGTAGACCTTGAGTTTATTAACATCTCTTACACCATTCAGGAGGGATCTTGCTGTAAGAGGAGAGGTAATGCACATTAAACTCATCTTTCATACAAATAGTTTTGTCAGTCATCCATTTGGTTTGGTCAGTCTTCCATTTATCAGTTTTCACTGAACGGTGAAAGCTTGTGAAGGTGGTGTATGTTAATTCCCCAATACAACAGCCAAACATTAATTGGAAATGAAATGTTATGAGTAACTCATAAAATTGAACACAAAAATATTTTTTTATACATAATGTTTTTATTTACCTCTTTATTTGACTTTTATATTTACAGTGATACCTCATATATTGCTGGAGATGTGTTCCAGAACCACCCACAAAAATCAAAATTCCGCAAAGTAGAAATATACGTATGTCTTATTAAGGCATTTAAACAAACACGCGATATAAACACACCGCCTCCTGTGTTTGAACGTCCGCAGTGACACACATTGCTCAGAGGCATGCCCCGCACTATCAGTGTGTTTTTAAATGCCGTTCACCTGTCGCTTATAAACCCACAAAGTAGCGCATTTGCTAAAGGTGAAGCGTAAAGTGGCGAGGGATCACTGTAATTTTATTCTTTATTCCTTTTAGTCTTACAGTTACTTGTCTTACACTTTCCTGTTCAAAAACGGATGTTGTACAGCATAGCCTGTCCATTAACAAGTTTCATTCATATCTTGACGACTTGGATGAAATTTTAATTTACTCTTTTTACATACGGCATATGAATCCCTAAATGATCAATACCATGTCTATCTATCTTCAATATTTTTATTAGGATTCAAAGCCTTATTGAAAAGCATCTCTGGGAAATTCTGCAGTCGGGAGCTCGTAGGAATCATGGGTCCCTCGGGTGCTGGAAAGTCTACCTTAATGAACATTTTGGCAGGGTACAGGTGAGCTAATCCACCTCTAATGCTAAAGTTTTTGTCCATAGTCTTTGCCATGACTTAAATCAGCGCTTTTTAAAGTACCAAGTACAAATCAGATTATTTATAAACTATTAAACAAATAAATACATAAATGAATGTCCTCATAGCAACTTTATTACTGTACTGATTTTATCTCTTGCACTTGGGTATTTTCTGTCCCCGTTTGAATGTATCTTTTATTCTGATTAGGGGAAAAGGAATGAAGGGTCAAATCCTTGTAAATGGGAGACCCAGGGACCTGAGGTCATTTCGGAAAATGTCATGCTATATCATGCAACAAGACATACTGCTGCCACATCTTACTGCACAAGAAGCCATGATGGTAAGCAGTTATACATTATATTTAAACATTTACATAATGCAAGTTCTTGCTGATATTCACTTTTTTGTTTGTATTGTGTTGTGATTATATTCCAGGTATCAGCCAACTTAAAGCTCAATGAGTCTATGGATGTGAAAAGAAAACTGGTAAACTAAAAAAAAAACAGACAAAGTACACAGGGGCAATTTATCAAATTCTGGCAATTTATTACATGCTCAAAAGTAATGTTGCTGTCTTAATATTTGGGGTATCTGACACATAACTACATGTGGTCACAGTGAGAACCAAAAGTAAAGTAACTGTGGTGTGTTCATTTTGAAAAAATTAATGTTCCACATACAATGATGTGCCAATAAGCTAAAATTTTATCATTATCACACTTGTGGCGTCAACCAAGGACTTTTGCCAAGGACTGCCAAGCGCTCACACCCCATGTTAGCATTCGTTTGCTTGAGGTCAGAGGCATTTTGAGCCTAGCCAAAGAAAGGGGATGTGCCCTTTAATGTCGACTAGGATTACCCCAATTGATTTTTTGCTCTCTTAATGTTCATGTTTCTTTGATAGGTTAATGAGATTCTGATTGCCTTGGGGCTTCTTGAGTGTGCTCATACTCGTACCAGCTCACTATCAGGCGGTCAGTGTAAAAGGCTCGCCATTGCCCTTGAGCTGGTCAACAATCCACCAGTCATGTTTTTTGATGAACCCACCAGGTAAAAAAATCCAGTGTAAATACAGACAGATGCATAAAAATAAAAAAATAAATAAAAAAATAAATAAATATTTATATATATATATAAATAAATATATATATATATTCACAATATATATATATTCACAATATATATATATATATATTCACAATATATATATATATATATATGTATATTATATATATATATATATATAATGCGAGAGACAAAATAGTTACATATAGTTACAGAATCCAAATTTCAGATGTTGCATATATTGGAAGTTTCCAGATGTAAACATGCTCTTTGGAAAATTATTTAAGTCACAGTGATGACGTTAGATGACCATATCTTACAAATGAACATTTTACTTGTACAGTAGGGGGGTAAATCGCGGGTTTTGTCACGATACTATATCATATCGATATAAAGAACTACGATACGATATTTGCCGATATCTTAAAGCCTGCTGCGATTCATTCACGATACATCGCGATATAGTGCTCTACTGTAGTGGGTTGACATAATTCACCCGGAACCTAAGTTCACGTTGCCGAGTTCCGGTGGGATGGTTTACACGTGTGGGAGTTTCCGGTTTGAGTAGTGTGTGTTAGGATCTCGAAGGGAAAAGAGTCGGCCCGTGGTTGAGAGAAGCAAATTATAAATGTCATTAAAACAACCGCCGTTGGCACCGTCATTTATCACTCCGCCTCCGACTCCAGTCCTTGCACACCACACTACGATCGATTTTTTTTTTTTTAATTAAAAATATAGAACAATATCCTGATCTATAACAATTCATACGCAAAATCAACAAGGTACTGCAAACTCTTTATTTAGGAAATTACATGAGTATTGTAGTATACAAATTGCTTACTTTAACACTGAACTTTGATGTCGTGTTTTTTCTTTAAATATAAATATAGAGATTTGTGGTCCCTGAATATTTGATCACCGCATGGCAGGATTTACAAACTGCACGTGTCTTGCCCGTTGAGCCATCTTTTCTTTGGAATCCAAAGTGCTTCCAAACGAATGACTTGAAGCCTAAAGGGGAGCAAATTTCCTTGTCTTTTTGGACACTAGCCATAGCACCAGCCCAGGAGCCGCGTACTAGTTGTCGCCTCCCCTTTCACGTGCCTGCTCTGCTCACAACACAACAACGCCGGGCGCACTGCTCCCGGAAAGAGGAAGCAAGCAACAATGAACTGGATTTCAAAATAAAGTTGCGTCTAATGTCCGAGGTCAAACACGGCGATATAAATTGATGTTTACCTTTAGCATCGATGCCAATAAATCGTAGAGCATTATATCGATTAATCGATGTGTATTGATGTATCGTTACACCCCTAGTATCGATGTATCGTTACACCCCTATTGTACACTCATAAATTAAAACATTGTCACAAACAATGGGGTATAATCTACAATAGGTGTTCAACAACCTCAAGATTTAATTTGTAGTCGATGCTGAGGTCATGTTAGTCAAGTCTACTTTTTTTCCATTGACAAATTCCTTAACCTATACAAAAGTAGCATTCAGTCATATTAATTCATCATCATTTTAGGCAGATGTTGTGAATCGGGTTAGTTGCAGTGAGTTACTTGCAGAATATGACAATTTAATAAGTGACACATGTTCTGGTTGTTATGGTCCCTTACTGCAGAGATAATGATGAATAAGCATGCCTGTTTCTCTTCACCACACTTTCCCTATGCTCATTGAGTTTGTTTTGTTTGCTTCTGCAGTGGCTTAGACAGCACATCGTGTTATCAGGTTGTGTCTCTCATGCGTTCTTTGGCGCTGGGAGGAAGGACTATCATCTGCACTATCCATCAACCAAGCGCTAAACTCTTTGAGATGTTTGACAAGGTATACCTTTTTTCACAAAGAAGCACACACTCACTCAAACATGGATTCAAATTTTTGATCATACTTGTACCGTATACATGAATTCATTAAATGTTTTATAATTGTTCTTCCAAGTGATTTGGTTAACCCATTCAGGGTTTGACACACACTTTTGTTACCTGGTTTGTACTTTTTTCCATCTCTTTGTTTGTTCTCACAACACGCATCAATCATCCTTCATTTGCCCTGCCCTGTTGCCTTTGTTACAATATGAGTCACCCATCTAACCGCAGGATGAGAACATGAGAAGTCATTCTGAGAACCTGTTTGTTTCTGGGTTTACTTCTGTTTTTATTTTACTTCTTGTTTCATACCAGTCCTCAAGATAACTTTGTTGACCTTTTCATTGCATTTATCAGAAAAGTAAATATTGACTTCACTTCATTGTTTGTCAAAGTATTTGTGACCTTTGCTTCTCCATGAATCTTAAATAGCTTGGAACCCCCACACCCCACAAATTGTTTTACACAGATTTATCCTCCATAATATCTCCCTCCCCTAAATAGCGATTAATTGAACAAATTTGTCCTTTCACAGCTATACATCCTCGGCCAGGGTCAGTGTATCTACAAAGGCACAGGCCCCTACCTTATTCCCTATTTGAAAAGGCTGGGACTTTACTGTCCCACCTATCATAACCCTGCAGACTTCAGTAGGTCTATTATGACTGTTTATTATGATCAAACCTCTTAATATTTCCCTCCTTTTGATTTACATTACATCTCCCTGATTCTGATTCAGTCATTGAAGTGGCATCAGGAGAGTATGGAGACCTGAACCCAGTTTTGTTTGAAGCAGTCCAAGGAGGAATGTGTGGAACAGAAGACAAAAAGAACCAGCGTGGTACCAATGGCTCATTGGTCTATACCACAGAACATTCCAAGGTGGGCAGTAAACAAAGTGTTGCCGTGCATCAAATTCTAAATTGCATGATTTTTCCCCCCTCAACTAAAAAAAGTAGCACACTGCTTAATTCAATCAAGGCTTTTTATGAAAATAGATTGTTTGACAGCATAGCGAAGAACACAACCAAAATCTTAAACGACTATACACACCATAGTCAAGAATGAGAAACTCAATTAAGGATAAAACTACTTTTGTGGATATTACTTTTGTGTCGTATGTCAGAAAAGCGATATGAATTATAAGTTTATTTATATTGATTCGATTTGAAGGAGTCAACTCTGCTGATTTAAAATATCCATCCATCCATTTTCTGAACCGCTTAGTCCCCACGGGGGTCGCGGGCGTGCTGGAGTCTATCCCAGCCGTCATCGGGCAGTAGGCGGGGGACACCCTGAACCGGTTGCCAGCCAATCGCAGGGCACACAGAGACAAACAACCATTTGCACTCGCACTCATACCTAGGGACAATTTGGAGTCTTCAATCGGCCTACCAAGCATGTTTTTGGGATGTGGGAGGAAACCGGAGTGCCCGGAGAAAACCCACGCAGGCCCGGGGAGAACATGCAAACTCCACACAGGGAGGGCCGGAGGTGGAATCGAACCCGCACCCTCCTAACTGTGAGGCGGACGTGTTACCCAGTGCGCCACCGATATAATAATATAATATATAATATTTAAAAAATAAAACTTGCTTGAAGAAACCATAGTCTTTGTGGGGACAAGTAAGCAGGCGCAAAGTTAGGTCTAATTCTTAAGATTATGCACTGTAATAAAAAAATATATACCTGTCTCAATTTTGCTTAGGATACTGGACACATAGAGAGACATACTTTTGCTACAAGCACACTGACACAGTTCTGCATCCTCTTCAAGAGAACCTTCATAACCATTTGTCGAGACCAGGTAATTGATTATAATGCTCTACAAATACTTATTCAACATGTAGCATAAATATACCAATATAGTTATACTACAATGAAAGATACAAGTTTTTCTCTGATTTCAGGTTTTGACCCACCTCAGACTGATGTCCCACATTGTCATAGGTGTGGTGATAGGCTTGCTCTATCTGAACATTGGTAATGATGCCAGCAAGGTGCTTAACAACACTGGATTTCTCTTCTTCTCAATGCTTTTCCTCATGTTTGGAGCACTCATGCCAACTGTGTTAACCTGTGAGTATTAAAAAAGAAAAGAGCAGAGAGAAGCCACCTCGGCATTCTCATGATTCTGTCAATCAGTGTAGGTACATGTCTCTTCTATTTCAGTTCCTCTGGAGATGTCAGTGTTTCTGAGGGAGCACCTGAACTACTGGTACAGCCTGAAAGCCTATTATCTGGCCAAGACCATGGCTGATATTCCATTCCAAGTGGGTTGGCAGTAATTGAGCCTTAGATTAAAACAATCATATGTCCACATTACTCTACAGCAGGGGTCATCAACCTGAACAAAATCCACATGTCAGTGAGCAGTATGTAAAATCTCGGTGGCTATTCTCTGTAAATCACACTTTGGAAATTCTTGAGATGTAGTCAAGCATCCAACAGGTTTTCTGCAGCTTTTGATCTCTATCATCCCTTTGATACAAGAAGTATCATACTTCCCCCACTCCCTCAAAGCTGAAGGCCCCCAGTGAGTGTGGGTCACCACAAAATGATCAAATTAAAAAACAAAAACTAGCAATGTTCAATGGTCACTATTGTAGCACGTGATCAAACCATAAAATTTGTGGGGACAAGTGAACAGGCACAATGACAATGAGAAGATGAATTACTTCCAACTACCTTTCTATACCACGGGGGGTGCTAGAGCCTATCCCAGCAATCATCGGACAGTAGGCGGAAAACACCCTGAACTGGTTGCCAGGCAATCACAGGGCACATAGAGATGAACAACCATCCGCTCTCGCACCTAGGGGCAATTTGGAGTGCTCAATCACCTACCATGCATGTTTTTGAGAGGTGGGAGGAAACCAGAGTATCCGTATCCATGCAGACACGGAGAGAACATGCAAACTCCACACAGGGAGGGCTGGAGTTTATTGACAGGTGCACATACATTTTAGTTACAATGCCAACTTGGAAACACAACTATTGTTAACAGGTACCTGATCCCAGCAGGATTGGTCAGCAGAATTGTACAAAAAAAAAGCTATGGTCCGTGGGCACCAGGTAGCTCCCAGGGGCCACGTGAGTACCCCGCGGGCTTGCTCTAAAAATAGCTCAACATAAATAATATAATTTTAATAATTCATAAAATAATAATTTTCTAATAATGTTATAGAAGTGATCATTTGAAAATGTAAATGTATATCAAATGGGTTAAGCTCACATAAAGTACTTATCAATAGGGGTTTAAATTGCGGGTTTTGTCACGATACGATATCATATCGATACAAAGAACTACGATACGATATTTGCCAATATCTTTAAGCCTGCTGCGATTCATTCACGATATATCACGATATAGTGCTCTACGATCGATATATATATATATTTTTTTAAATAAAAAATATAGAACAATATCCTGATTTATAACAATTCATACGCAAAATCAACAAGGTACTGCAAACTCTTTATTTAGGAAATTACAAGAGTATTGTAGTATACAAAGTGCTTATTTTAACACTGAACTTTGATGTCGATCCTGAACTCTCTCTCCCTTTCTGCGTAGCGTCCTGTACTTTGCGCTATGCTTACTGTCTGCTATATGCACACTGGCTCCGTTTTGCTCCATTTATTTATTGTGTTATTTGTTTGTTTATTATTTATTCATCACTCTTATTATTTATTGTTTGTGCCTTCTTGTTTTTATTTTGTGTCATTTACTTGTATGTCTATCGTGTACTATGTCTCGTCACCGTGGGATAGAGGAAACGTAATTTTGGTTTCTTTGTGTGTCTTGACATGTGAAGGGATTGACAATAAAGCAGACTTTGACTTTGACTAGAAACAGAAACTACAGGCAGCAGCATTGCAAGTGGTTATAGATCAATAAAACTATACGATAGGCATTATATTCAAGTAGGAATGAAACTAGCAACTAATGATAACTATATGTCGTTTCAGGTGATCTGCCCCATCATGTATTGCAGCATTGTGTACTGGATGACAGAGCAACCTCCTGAGGTCAGCCGCTACCTCCTCTTCATAGCGCTGTCCATTTGCACTTCTCTGGTTGCACAATCCCTCGGCTTGCTAGTTGGTGCTGCTTCCACTTCATTGCAGGTACTCTCTCTGTCTGTCATATATATATATATATATATATATATATATATATATATATATATATATATATATATATATATATATGTATATATATATATATATTAGGGGTGTAAATCGCGGGTTTTGTCACGATACGATATAATATCGATATCAAGAACTACGATACGATATTTGCCGATATCTTAAAGCCTGCTGCGATTCATTCACGATATATTGCGATATAGTGCTCTACGATCGTTTTTTTTTTTTTAAATAAAAAATATAGAACAATATCCTGATTTAGGCGGCTCGGTGGCGCACTTGGGTAGCACGTCCGCCTCACAGTTAGGAGGGTGCGAGTTCGATTCCACCTCCGGCCCTCCCTGTGTGGAGTTTGCATGTTCTCCCCGGGCCCGCGTGGGTTTTCTCCGGGCACTCCGGTTTCCTCCCACATCCCAAAAAACATGCTTGGTAGGCTGATTGAACACTCCAAATTGTCACTAGGTGTGAGTGCGAGTGCGAGTGCGAGTGCAAGTGGTTGTTTGTCTCTGTGTGCCCTGCGATTGGCTGGCAACCGGTTCAGGGTGTCCCCCGCCTGCTGCCCGATGACGGCTGGGATAGGCTCCAGCACGCCCGCGACCCCAGTGGGGACTAAGCGGTACAGAAAATGGATGGATGAATATCCTGATTTATAACAATTCATACGCAAAATCAACAAGGTACTGCAAACTCTTTATTTAGGAAATTACAAGAGTAAAGGGGAGTCGACAACTAGTACGCGGCTCCTGGGCTGGTGCTATGGCTAGTGTCCAAAAAGACGAGGAAATTTGCTCCCCTTTAGGCTTCAAGTCATTCGTTTGGAAGCACTTTGGATTCCAAAGAAAAGATGGCTCAACGGACAAGACACGTGCAGTTTGTAAATCCTGCCATGCAGTGATCAAATATTCAGGGAGCACAAATCTCGCCCCACATTTAAAGAAAAAACACGACATCAAAGTTCAGTGTTAAAATAAGCACTTTGTATACTACAATACTCTTGTAATTTCCTAAATAAAAAGTTTGCAGTACCTTGTTGATTTTGCGTATGAATTGTTATAAATCAGGTTATTGTTCTATATTTTTTATTAAAAAAAAAAAAAATCGATCGTAGAGTACTATATCGCGATATATCGTGAATGAATCGCAGCAGGCTTTAGGATATCGGCAAATATCGTATCGTAGTTCTTTGTATCGATATTAAATCGTATCATGACAAAACCCGCGATTTAGACCCCTAGTATCGATGTATCGTTACACCCCTAATATATATATCGTCACCTTATCGTGGTCGAGGGGTTTCCATGTCCCTATGATCCTACGAGCCATGTTGTCTGGGGCTTCATGCCTCTGGTAGGGTCACCCATGGCAAAAGGGTCCTAGGTGAGGGGCCAGACAAAGCACGGCTCAAAAGACCCCTTTTGAAGAATACAGTATATAGACTTAATTTTCCCTCGCCCGGACGCGGGTCACTGGGGCCCCCCTCTGGAGCCAGGCCTGGAGGTGGAGCTCGAAGGCGAGTGTTTGGTGGCCGGGCTTTCGCCCATGGGGCCCGGCCGGGCACAGCCCGAAAAGCGAACGTGGGTCCCCCTTCCCATGGGCTCACCCCCTGTGGGAGGGGGCCAAAGGGGTCAGGGGAGTAGTGAGCTGGGCGGCGGCCAAGGGCGGGAACCTTGGTGGTCTGATCCACGGCTGCAGAAGCTGGCTCTTGGGATATGGAATGTCACCTCTCTGGCTGTAAAGGAGCCCAAGCTGGTGTGTGAGGCAGACAAGTTCAGACTAAACATATTTATGTATATTATGTAACTCCATACATAGTTTGGGTTCCGATACAAGCCCTCTCAAGAGGGGCTGGACTCTCTTCCACTTTGGAGTTGTCCACGGTGAGAGGCGTCGAGCAGGTGTGGGCCTACGAATGTTTTGGACACTTGAGTGAAGAGAGGGGCGGAGCTCTCAACTGATCACCACCTGGTGGTGAGTGAGCTCTGATGGTGGGGGAAGATGCCGGTCCGACCTGGAAGACCCAAACGTACTGTGAGGGTCTGCTGTGAACGTCTGTCAGAATCCCCTGTCAGAAAGAGCTTCAACTCCCACCTCCGGCAGAGCTTTTCCCATGTCCCGGGGGAGGCAGGGGACATTGAGTCTCACCATGTTCCATGGCCCCATTGATGAGGCAGCTGACCGGAGCTGTGGCCGTAAGGTGGTCGGTGCCTGTCCTGGCGGCAATCCCCGAACCCGCTGGTGGACACCGGTGGTAAGGGATGCCATTAAGGTGAAGAAGGAGTCCTATCAAGCCGTTTTGGCCTGTGGGACTCCGGAAGCAGCCGACAGGTACCGGACGGCCAAGCGGAACGTGGGTTCGGTGGTTGCTGAGGCAAAAACCCGGGCGTGGGAGGAGTTTGGCGAGGCCATAGAGAATGACTTCCGGACAGCTTCGAGGAAATTCTGTTCCACCATCTGGCGTCTCAGGAGGGGGATGCAGTGCACCGTCAACACTGTTTACAGTGAAGATGGCGTGCTGCTGACCTCGACTTGGGACGTCGTGAGTCGGTGGGGAGAATACATCGAAGACCTCCTCAATTCCACCAACAACCCTTCCATTGTGGAAGCAGAGCCTGGAGACTCTGAGGTGGACTCTCCAATCTCTGGGGTCGAAGTGACTGGGAAAGTTAAAAAACTCCTCGCTTGCAAGGCCCAAGTCAGACATGGGCAAACTACGGCCCGCGGGCCACATCCGGCCCACGGGGCCGTTTAATCCAGCCGCCAAACCTGAATAAATTGTATTATTAATTTTTTGGGGGTCATTTTCCCTGCAATTGCTATGTTTCCCCAATAGATGGGGAAGCGCCCGCCCATGCATTTACTCCCGGGAGCCGTGTCAGAAAGCTCGGTGCACACTCACAAGTGCATTTGCGTACTCGATAGTACGTAGTAATTTCATCTATCAGTGCCGAATTTCGAGTGTAGGCTGTGACGTCAATATTCTCGTAATTCGCGCGCTGAGTTTTCAGATACAGTTTTACGCTAATGCCACCCACAAACCTTCCCCTGGAATGCTTCCATTAAAATGAGTGGCCCGAAGAAAAGAAAGGTGAACACTGAGTGCCGAATGTTCAAAAAGAGTGGACAATTTGGCTCGACCTACGTGTGTGAGAAGACGTTCAGCCACACGAACGTCAACAAAGCTCGTCACAGATCTAGGTTAACGGACCGACACCTCGGCTCTATCCTAAGAATTACCACAACAAATTTTACTCCAGACTATGATGCACTAGCAAAAAAGGGAAACCAACAATACTATTGATTTCTTTATTACTTTATTTACATGTATTCTTTCACTGATTCTTCAAGATGATGAATTTGGTCAGAATGTTTGCCGTTGGATGTGATTTCGCCTCATTAGATAAACATATTTCATAAATCTGACCTGCAGGCGCTGAAGTGATGGAAAATGTTATTCATCATAACAGTGTCGTATTTAATAAGAATCACTGATAGTAGTTTTTGGGTGAAATATTTTTTTAATGCTGTTAATAAAAGCATTTGTTTTCAAAAAGCTTTTTTTAATATCTATGCTTTAGTATCTACTAAAAGTAAAAACCTTTTATGCAATGACCTTTACATGTCATTTATATTACTTCACACAAACACTACATCCATCTGCTCCTGGTTTGGCCCCCCGGTCAAAATTTAGAACCCAATTCGGCCCGCAAGTCAAAACGTTTGCCCACCCCTGGCTTGAGTGGTGGATGAGATCCGCCCGGCATTCTTAAAGGCTCTGAATGTTGTGGGGCTGTCCTGGCTGACACGCCTTTGCAACATTGCGTGGACATCGGGGACGGTGCCTCTGGATTGGCAGACTGGGGTGGTGGTTCCCCTCTTTAAGAAGGGGGACCGGAGGGTGTGTTCAAACTACAGGGGAATCACACTCCTCAGCCTCCCTGGTAAGGTCTATTCAGGGGTGCTGGAGAGGAGGGTCCATCAAGATGTCGAACCTCGGATTCAGGAGGAGCAATGTGGCTTTCATCCTGGCCGTGGAACAGTGGACCAGCTCTATACCCTCGGCATGGGAGTTCGCTCAACCAGTCCACATGTGTTTTGTGAACTTGGAGAAGGCGTTCGACCGTGTCCCTCGGGAAGTTCTGTGGAGGGTACTTCGGGAGTACGGGGTGCCGAGCCAACTCATACGGGCGGTGTGGTCCCTGTATCATGGATGCCAGAGTTTGGTCAGCATTTCCGGCAGTAAGTCGGATTCTTTTCCAGTGAAGGTTGTACTCCACCAAGGCTGCCCTTTGTCACCGGTTCTGTTCATAACTTTTATGGACAGAATTTCTAGGCGCAGCCGAGGCGTTGAGGGTGTCCGGTTTGGGGACCTAAGCATTGCGTCTCTGCTTTTTGCAGACAGCGTGGTGCTGTTGGCTTCTTCAAGCCGTGATCTCCAGCTCTCACTGGAGCGTTTCACAGCCGAGTGTGAAGCGATTGGGATGTGGGTGGGCACCTCCAAATCTGAGTCCATGGTTCCCGGTCGGAAAAGGGTGGAACGCCCTCTCCGGATCAGGGATGAGATCATGCCCCAAGTGGAGGAGTTCACGTATCTTGGGGTCTTGTTCACGAGCAAGGGTAGGATGAAGCGTGAGATCGACAGTTGGATCAGCTGTAATGCGGACTCTGTACCGGTCTGTCGTGGTGAAGAGAGAGCTGAGCCAAAAGGTAAAGCTCTTAATTTACCGGCTGATCTACGTGCTTACCCTCACCTATGATCACGAGCTATGGGTCGTGACCGAAAGAACGAGATCCTGGATACAAGCGGTCGAAATGAGTTTTCTCCGTAGGGTGTCCAGGCTCTCCCTTAGAGATAGGGTGTGAAGCTCGGTCATTTGGGAGAGACTCGGAGTAGAGCCGCTATTCCTCCACGTTGAGAGGAGCCAGATGAGGTGGCTCGGGCATCTCATCAGGATGCCTCCTGGACATGTCCTACCGGCAGGAGACCCCGTGGACGACCCAGGATGTGCTGGAGAGACTGTCTCTCAGCTGGCCTGGGAACGTCTTGGGATACCGGGATAAGCTGGGCGATGTCGCTGGGGAAAAGAACGTCTGGGAGTCCCTCCTAAAGCTGCTGCCCCCGTGACTCGACCCCGGATAAGTGGAAGAAGATGGATGTTTGGACGGATGGATTTTCCCTTGGGTCACTGTGTGTAACTACTGCATGTCTTTGTACCGGTTCACAGGTGGCCACATTCGTTGGACCCGTCACAGCTGTCCCGGTGCTACTTTTCTCTGGATTCTTTGTGAACTTTGACACAATTCCAAAGTACCTGCAGTGGACCTGTTACGTGTCATATGTCAGGTTTGTGCAGTATATGTATCAGAACATATCGAAGAGGGCATTACTATCTGCTGCTCAGTAGATGTTTGATAAGTTTTCTCTCAACAATATACAAATTCATCTCTTGTACCAAAACATTAGTTCACATTGGGTTTTTTTCTTGCATTGTTTGACAGAAGAAAAAGTTTCATGTTTTCAAACGTCCCTCCTAGGTATGGTTTTGAAGGAGTGATTTTGTCTATCTATGGGATGAATCGTTCTGAGTTGGAGTGTCCAGGCAAAGCGTGTCGCTTACAACAGCCTGAGGAGGTTCTTAAGCTGTTGGACGTAGAAGATGCCAAGCTCTACATTGATTTCATTGCCTTGGGCGTTTTCTTTATCATCCTGCGCCTGGCCACTTACCTTGTTCTCCGCTATAAGATAAAAGCTCAGCGGTAGCTTGTTTTACAGAAGATTTGTACTATTGCCATGCCAACATTTACACAACCTGAAGTACGCTCTTTTACCACATTGGTGTATTTCTTATTTTTACTGCACACATTGCTGCTAAACGCTGCTGAACGTGTCAATAATGTTTGATTATGAACTTGTACATTACCTCAATACACCAGGCTTACTCTTCTGTTTTTAAACAGTTGTAGTTCAATCAGAGCAAACTCAACAGAGCATAAAGATATTTTTAACATCAAGCATGGGTGTGCACAGCGATTGTCTCCACTCACAAGGAGAAAAGTCAAGCCTCCCCTCGAAAAACACAGTTTACATAATATTAGTGTTGTTAGTCACCTAAATGTTGAACAGAGGGTGTGTTTTTACCGAAGTCAAATTCCTTGTTTGGCACGCTCAAACATGGCGAATAAAAACTCTTGAATCTTGAATCATGCAAGTCTGATACATATATAAGCTCAAATGACTTTAGAAATCAATTCATTCTTTTGCTAGATGGATTTTTTATTATTTGTAGATTAATTAATATAATCATATGTTCTCAAATGTTATATTCTACTTACAATATGTGAAATTCTTTCAATGTGAATCAAAGTGTAATGTTTTTTTGTATAATTATCTCCTTGTGTATATGCACTAACATACAGCATGAGTATTTAAGATAGAAATAAATGAGTATACTTTTATTTTTTTGTACCTACACAACCAGGACATCATACAATCATGTTTGGTGCTAAATTTTATGATCAATATGAAAAACACAATGCATTTGGACTGCACATTAAAAGGAGCACTGGAAGAACTGGAAGGAGCTTTAGATTGCATTTAGCATGACGATTGTTTTGTTTTTTTCTCAAACTAGTTTTTTGTTTATGGATTTTATGTTTTTTAGCTGGACTGCACAATCATTTCCAATAATTGAGAATATAATAAACAATGATTTGATTAATTTGACGGAATGTTTCAAATAATTCTTCACTCACGTATGATGTGTTGAATAATGTGACATTTTTATTGTCTTAAAGCTCTTGATGAGGATTTTCCATATATTATTTTGTCTTCATCATGTCAGATATCATCAACCTATATTAAGCCTGCCACCGTTACTTTGCAGATCTATGTCCTACATTAAGCAGGCACAATAGGCCCACTTGCACTTGCAGAATCATATTCTATAATACGGTGACACTGTCACAGAGGCAGGTTTTTAGCCTGGTTTGAATTTGCTGTGATGGAGAACTGCACTGCAGGGAAGAAGAGATGCAAATGCTCACCAAAAACTGTCGAGGAAGTGCAGATGTTTAGGATCAGGGGATGTCTGAGTATACCGTTTTTTCCGTGTACAGTGCGCCCCCATGTATAATACGCACCCTAAAAATGGCATGCTGATGCTGGAAAAAAGCCTGTACCCATGTATAATACGTACCCAATTTTTATGATTTTTTTTTTTTTTAAGTCCCAATGATCGTCACACACGCAGGGAGGCAATGGGTCCCATTTTTATAGTCTTTGGTATGGTCTTAACTAGGCTGGATGTAATTTTTTTTGTTGGCATTGATTTCTCCGACTGCCCGTAAACGCACCACCGCGCTCCGTGCGCGCACGGGACAGCAAACGAGCAGGTGATCGAGCAAGCGTCTGATACGAGAGCATTGCGGTCGCATGGAGCGTGTTTGAAGTGAACATCAGAGAAGAAAGGAACAAGGCAAACTTTTTTCTTTAAATGTGCGGCGAGATTTGTGCTCCCTGAATATTTGATCACCGCATGGCAGGATTTACAAACTGCACGTGTCTTGTCCGTTGAGCCATCTTTTCTTTGGAATCCAAAGTGCTTCCAAACGAATGACTTGAAGCCTAAAGGGGAGCAAATTTCCTCGTCTTTTTGGACACTAGCCATAGCACCAGCCCAGGAGCCGCGTACTAGTTGTCGCCTCCCCTTTCACGTGCCTGCTCTGCTCACAACACAACACGCCCGGAAAGAGGAAGCGAGCAACAATGAACTGGATTTCAAAATAAAGTCGCGTCCAATGTCCGAGGTCAAACACGGCGATATAAATCGATGTTTACCTTTAGCATCGATGCCAATAAATCGTAGAGCATTATATCAATTAAACGATGTGTATCGATGTATCGTTACACCCCTACCGGCCGCCCATCAGAGAAGGGAAAAGTTATGTGGCCCTCACAGGAAAAAGTTTGGGGACCCCTGGTATATAAAAGCACAATATAAGTGCCATTCCTCTAAAAATGCATGCAATGCTTACACCCAGAAAGATTTGGAAACAGAAAGGCCGCGAAAGGTGAACTGCAATAAAGCGAAGCAACACTGTATTTTAAAATCATTTAACGGGTGGGCTAAGTGTGATTGCCACATGCAGCCAGCCAGTGGACTGCCTCCAACTACTGATAAGAAGCTAGACATACAGCATTATGTTGCGACATACTGCTGCACTACGGCCAAATACACTCACTACTCCTTTGAATAGTATAATAATGTCAATCAAACCTGAACTTTTTTTTATCTTTTTAAACGCAAAATATTTTATACACTTCATAAATCTATTTTTAATTTAGGTTCATTTGCCACTATAGTATGTCCACTAAAGAGAGAACAGTGGACATTTTACCAAGGTTTGCTGGTCTGTCATTTGTTGTTTATCTGTGACACAGACATCTTTAACACTTCCCTGCAGCAGGCCATCGTCCCGTCGTGTTTCAAAGCTGCCACCATCGTACCTGTGCCGAAGAAACCTGCTCCGTCCTGCTTCAATGACTACCGCCCCGTGGCACTTACGCCCATCATCATGAAGTGCTTTGAGCGGCTTGTCATGGAGCACATCCTTTCCGTTCTCCCCCCCACCATTGACCCCTTCCAGTTTGCGTACCGAGCCAAGCGGTCCTCTGAAGATGCCATCTGCTCTGCCCTCCACTCGGCCCTCACCCACCTGGAGAGAAGGGACTCGTATGTGAGATTGCTGTTTGTGGACTTCAGTTCTGCCTTCAACACCATTGTGCCACGTCTCATCAGCAAACTTGACAAGCTGGGCCTCAGTACCTATCTCTGCAACTGGCTACTGGACTTCCTCTGTCGGAGGCCACAGGTGGTACGTGTTGGCGACAAGATCTCCGCCAGCATCACGCTGAGCACAGGGGCCCCTCAAGGCTGCGTGCAACCCACAGCGACAACCGCATAGTGAAGTTTGCTGACGACACAACTCTGGTGGGTCTCATCACCAAGGGAGACGAGACTCAGTACAGGCTGGAGGTTGACCTTCTGACCACGTGGTGCAGGGACAACAACCTCCTGCTGAACGTCGACAAGACCAAGGAGGTTGTTGTTGACTTCCGGAAGGGTCACACCCAACACCTGCCGCTGACCATCGACGGTGCTGTGGTGGAGAGAGTGAGCAGCGCCAGGTTCCTGGGGGTGCACATCAGTGAGGATCTCTCCTGGTCCACCAACACCACATCACTGGCGAAGAAGGCCCAGCGCCGCCTGTACTTTCTGCGGAAACTCAGGCGAGCGAGCGCTCCTCCGGCCGTCATGACTACATTTTACCGTGGCACCATTGAGAGCGTCCTCTCCAGTTGTATTGCTGTATGGGGTGGCGGCTGCACTGACTACAACTTGAAGGCCCTGCAGCGCATAGTGAACACGGCTGGTAAGATTACCGTTTTTTTCCGTGTATAGTGCGCAAAATTTTACTAATTTATTGTCCTAAAATCCGGGGTGCGCATTATACATGGGTACAAAAGAAAAAAAAAAAAAAAAATTTTTTTAATTTTTTTTTTTTTTTTTTTTAAGTCCCAATGATCGTCACACACGCAGGGAGGCAATGGGTCCCATTTTTATAGTCTTTGGTATGGTCTTAACTAGGCTGGATGTAATTTTTTTTGTTGGCGTTGATTTCTCCGACTGCCCTTAAACGCACCACCGCGCTTCGTGCGCGCACGGGACAGCGAACGAGCAGGTGATCGAGCAAGCGTCTGATACGAGAGCATTGCGGTCGCATGAAGCGTGTTTGAAGTGAACAGCAGAGAAGAAAGGAACAAGGCAAAGTGTTGTGAAATAAAATGCACAGAACGGATGCGCAAGACACGTCAGCTATATAAAGAGCGAGAGTTGCTTTCTTCCTATTAGTTTCAATTCACAGTTTAATTAGCAGTTTCAATCAGCAAATAACAAAATGCGTATTACAGGTAATATTTTATTTCACAACACTTTGCCTTGTTCCTTTGGTCTCTGCTGTTCATCCTAAAACACAAAGGCGCTCTTTAAGCAATGCGACAGTGAGCGCCCGGCGCGCTGCACCAAATTAAGCTCCCTGCGCAGTGCCCACTGAGGTCCACTTACATTTTAGAAAGTACATCAGGACTTTAAAAATATCTTCTAAATTTCAGCGACGGCTCTGTCACAATAATCGACCAGCCCGGTGCAGTTGGGCGGTCGGCGGCGCGCTACGGTTGAGCGTTCTCTCGCGCGCTCTCTCTCTCTCGCTCTCGCACACACGCAAACCGGATATCATACGGAGGCCGCCATTACAGATGCGCAGAACGGATGAGCAAGACACGTCAGCTATATAAAGAGCGAGAGTTTAGTTCTCTACCTAAATCCGTATTACAGGTAATATTTTATTTCACAACACTTTGCCTTGTTCCTTTCTTCTCTGCTGTTCACTTCAAACACGCTCCATGCGCACGGAGCGCGGTGGTGCGTTTACGGGCAGTCGGAGAAATCAAAGCCAACAAAAAAAATTACATCCAGCCTAGTTAAGACCATACCAAAGACTATAAAAATGGGACCCATTGCCTCCCTGCGTGTGTGACTGTCATTGGGACTTAAAAAAAAAAAAAAAAAAAAAAA
This sequence comes from Syngnathus typhle, assembly GCF_033458585.1. Taxonomy (NCBI): domain Eukaryota; kingdom Metazoa; phylum Chordata; class Actinopteri; order Syngnathiformes; family Syngnathidae; genus Syngnathus; species Syngnathus typhle. The sequence goes on from NC_083743.1 coordinate 15,263,650, forward strand.
TTTTTTTTTTTAAAAAAAAAATCATAAAAATTGGGTGCGTATTATACATGGGTACAAGCTTTTTTCCAGCATCAGCATGCCATTTTTAGGGGTGCGTACTATACATGGGGGCGCACTATACACGGAAAAAAACGGTATTGGTGCTTCACTCCCCCCCTTGAAAGACATTTACATCTCCCATCTCACCCGCAAGGCGACCACGATTGTGAGTGATGTGAGTCACCCCGCTCACTCTTTGTTTGAGCTTCTGCCCTCTGGGAAGAGGTATAGGAGCCTGCGCTCCCGCACCACCAGACTCAACAACAGCTTCATACTCCAGGCTGTTAGGATCCTGAACTCTCTCCCCCCTTCTGCGTAGCGTCCTGTACTTTTGCGCTATATTCTGACTGTCTGCTGCATGCACACTTGCTCCGTTTTGCTCCTCTTATTTATTTATTTATTGTGTTATTTGTTTATTTATTATTTATTCATCATTCTTATTATTTATTGTTTGTGCCTTCTTGTTTTTATATTGTGTCATTTACTTGTATGTCTATCGTGTAATATGTCTCGTCACCGTGGGATAGAGAAAACGTAATTTCGGTTTCTTTGTGTGTCTTGACATGTGAAGAGATTGACAATGTATACCTTTGTGTCTTCGCTTCCAATCGTTTGTCATTCGTCATACAAAACCCCTTTGCAAAAAAATAAATAAATCATACTGCAGATGAAAAACTCAAAGAGTACCTACACCAAACGGTACCATCACTGGGACGGAATTCCCACTTCTAAATATAGCAGTAATTCCCACTTCAGCAGTATTTCAATTATTCTGTGTCTTTGATGTGGAATAGGCCTATTGACAATTTAAAAAAAAAACTTTAATGATGTTGTGACTGGTTGGTGTAAGGTTAGGCTTAGGGTCAGGGTTACTACCGTTTTTTTCCGTGTATAATGCGCCCCCATGTATAATACACACCCTAAAAATGGCATGTTGATGCTAGAAAAAAGCCTGTACCCATATATAATACGCACCCAATTATTATTTTTTTTTTAAAGTCACAATGATCGTCACACACGCAGGGAGGCAATGGGTCCCATTTTTATAGTCTTTGGTATAACTAGGCTGGATGTATTTTTTTTTGTTGCCGTTGATTTCTCTGACTGCCCATAAAGGCACCACCGCAATCAGATGAAAAGAGAGGAAAGTGACGTGCGGACATGTGAAAAAGTCGGCTCTGTATGGGAGAGACGTTAAAGAGGAATAAAAACACCCGTGGAAACCAAAACTTGCCCCTCGTCGTAACTCGGAGCCGCAACAAATGTTTCGGATTTGTGTAGGGTGCATTGTGGCAGCAAACGAGCAGGTGATCGAGCAAGCGTCTGATAAAAGTTAAAGTCCCAATGATCGTCACACACATATCTGGGTGTGGTGAAATTTGTCCTCTGCATTTAACCCATTCCCATGTGATTTTAATCCATCCCCTAGGGGAGAGGGGAGCAGTGAGCAGCAGCGGTGCCGCGCTCAGGAACCATTTGGTGATCTAACCCCCCAATTCCAACCCTTAATGCTGAGTGCCAAGCAGACAGGCAATGGGTCCCATTTTTATAGTCTTTGGTATGACCCGGCCGTGGTTTGAACCCACAACCTTCCAGTCTCAGGGCGGACACTCTACCACTAGGCCACTGAGCTGGATGATACTAGACTAGAGCATTGCGTTCGTATGGAGCGTGTTTGAAGTGAACAGCAGAGAAGAAAGGAACAAGGCAAAGTGTTGTGAAAATAAAATATTACCTGTAATACGCATTTTGTTATTTGCTGATTGAACTGCTAATTAAACTGTGAATTGAAACTAATGGGAAGAAAACTGATTTCTCACTCTTTATATAGCTGACGTGTCTTGCGCATCCGTTCTGCGCATCTGTAATGGCGGCCTCCGTATGATATCCGGTTTGCGATGGAGATTAAAAACCAAACAATATTTGACAATAACACACCATCAAGGATTGCACCATCGCATCAAACGATGTGTCGTCAATTATGAATTTTACTGACTAAGTGTGTTGGGCAGGATGGCTGAATGCGATGCGCGATTGACAACAAACAAGAAGAAAGGTGATTTCAAGTTTTATTTTGAGGGAGATTTGTCATGTCTTGTCCCCAGTTTTGCTATGTGTCTAGGTTGCCATAGTTTCTGTTCGCGTGGCCCCTCCCTTCCTGTGTCACCTCAATCAATGTAACGTGTTTTGTATTTAAGTCCTGTCTGCCCCTCGCTCACCGTCGGATCATTGCATGTGTTACTGTCATGATGTCTGTAATGTTTCTGTTCCTGTCTTTGGTAATGTCACCCTGTCTTTTTGTTCCAGGTCTTTGTCGGTCAGTCCTGTTGTTGGTTTTGTTGTACCATGAGTTTCTTAAAAAAACAAACAAACAAAAAAAAAAACGTTTTTTTCCGTGTATAGTGCGCAAAATGTAACGAATTTATTGTCCTAAAATCTGGGGTGCGCATTATACATGGGTACAAAAAATTTAAAATTTTTTTTTTTTTTAATTTTTTAAAAAAAAATTTTTTTTTTAGAAAACAATACCACCAACAGGACTGACCGACAAAGTCATGGAACAAAAAGACAAGGTGACATTACCAAAGACAGGAACAGAAAGCAAACAGACATCATGACAGTAACACATGCAATGATCCGACGGTGAGCGAGGGGCAGACAGGACTTAAATACAAAACACGTTACATTGATTGAGGTGACACAAGAAGGGAGGGGCGACGCGAACAGAAACTATGGCAACCTAGACACATAGCAAAACTGGGGACGAGACATGACAAATCTCCCTCGAAATAAAGCTTGAAATCACCTTTCTTCTTGTTTGTTGTCAATCGCGCATCGCATTCAGCCATCCTGCCCAACACACTTAGTCAGTAAAATTCATAATTGACGACACATCGTTTGATGCGATGGTGCAATCCTTGATGGTGTGTCATTGTCAAATATTGTTTGTTTTTAATCTCCATCCCGGACCGGACGTCATACGGAGGCCGCCATTACAGATGCGCAGAACGGATGCGCAAGACACGTTAGCTATATTAAGAGCGAGAGTTGTTTTCTTCCTATTAGTTTCAATTCACAGTTTAATTAGCAGTTTCAATCAGCAAATAACAAAATGCGTATTACAGGTAATATTTTATTTCACAACACTTTGCCTTGTTCCTTTGGTCTCTGCTGTTCATCCTAAAACACAAAGGCGCTCTTTAAGCAATGCGACAGTGAGCGCCCGGCGCGCTGCGGTTGCGCGACCGCACCAAATTAAGCTCCCTGCGCAGTGCGCACTGAGGTCCACTTAAATTTTAGAAAGTACATCAGGACTTTAAAAATATCTTCTAAATTTCAGCGACGGCTCTGTCACAATAATGCGACCAGCGCGGTGCAGTTGGGCGGTCGCCGGCGCGCTACGGTTGAGCGCTCTCTCTCGCGCTCTCTCTCTCGCTCTCTCTCGGACACACGCGCACACACGCACACGCGCACACACGCAAACCGGATATCATACGGAGGCCGCCATTACAGATGCGAAGAACGGATGCGCAAGACACGTCAGCTATATAAAGAGCGAGAGTTCAGTTCTCCACCTATTAGTTTCAATTCACAGTTTAATTAGCAGTTTCAATCAGCAAATAACAAAATGCGTATTACAGGTAATATTTTATTTCACAACATTTTGCCTTGTTCCTTTCGTCTCTGCTGTTCACTTCAAACACGCTCCATACGAACGCAATGCTCTCGTATCAGACAAGGCTTGCTCGATCACCTGCTCGTTTGCTGTCTGTCACAATGTACCCTACACAAATCCGAAACATTTGTTGCGGCTCCGAGTCACGACGAGGGGCAAGTTTTGGTTTCCAAGGGTGTTTTTATTCCTCTTCGTCTCTCCCATACAGAGCCGCCTTTTTCACGTCCGCACGCCTTTTTCACATTCAAGATTCAAGATTCAAGATTCAAGAGTTTTTATTCGCCATGTTTGAGCGTGCCAAACAAGGAATTTGACTTCGGTAGAAACACACCCTCTGTTCAACATTTAGGTGACTAACAACATTCAGGACATGTGAATAATGCAAAAACAGTGTAGACAAATTCAAGAAGGTGTGAGGAGCAGGATGTTATTGCACAGTAATGTCTCTGAGACTCTATGAGTGGTGTGAGTTCATCAGAGCAACAGCCTGGGGGAAGAAGCTGTCTCTGTGTCTGCTGGTTTTGGCGTACCGAGCTCTATAACGCCGTCCGGAGGGGAGTAGTTCAAACAGACTGCAACCCGGGTGAGAAGGGTCTGTAGAGATGTTCCTTGCCCGATTCCTGGTCCTGGACAGGTACAAGTCTTGGATAGATGGGAGGTTGATTCCAATGATCTTTTCTGCAGTTCTGATTGTCCGTTGTAGTCTGTGCTTGTCTTGTTTGGAGGCCGATCCAAACCAGACAGTGATGGAGGTGCAGAGGACAGACTGGATGATGGCGGTGTAGAAGGTCTTCAGAAGCTCTCGCGGCAGGTTGAACTTCTTGAGCTGTCTCAGGAAGTACAGCCTCTGCTGGGCCTTCTTCCGAACAGAGTCTATGTGGCCGGTCCATTTCAGGTCCCGAGAGATTGTGGTTCCCAGGAACTTGAAGGTGTCTGTGGAAAGAATAGTATTACTGCGGATAGTGAGGGGTAAAAGTGGTGAAGGGTCTCGCCTGAAATCCACTGTCATCTCCACGGTCTTGAGCGGGTTCAGCTCCAGATGGTTTTGACTGCACCAGTGGACCAGCCGCTCCACCTCCTGTCTGTACGCAGTCTCATCACCGTCCTGGATCAGTCCGATGAGAGTGGTGTCGTCTGCATACTTCAGGAGCTTCACACGAGAGTCACCTGAGGAGAAATCATTGGTGTAGAGGGAGAAGAGCAGTGGGGAGAGGACGCACCCCTGAGGGGCTCCAGTGTTGGTGGTCCGGGTGTCAGATGTGATGCCCCCCAGCCTCACACGCTGTCTCCTGTTGGTCAGGAAGCTGGTGATCCACTGACAGGTGGAGGCAGGCACCGCAAGCTGGATGAGCTTCTGTTGGAGGATGTCAGGGGCGATGGTGTTGAACGCCGAGCTGAAGTCCACGAACAGGATCCTGGCGTACGTTCCTGGGGTGTCCAGGTGGTGCAGGATGTAGTGCAGTCCCATGTTGACCGCATCATCCACTGACCTGTTTGCCCGGTAGGCAAACTGGAGGGGGTCAAGCAGGGGGCCCGTGACCTCCTTCAGGTGGTTCAGCACTAGCCTCTCGAACGATTTCATGACCACAGATGTCAGTGCGACGGGTCTATAGTCATTCAGACCTGTGATGGCGGGCTTCTTGGCTACTGGAACGATGGTGGAGCTCTTGAAGCACGAGGGCACCTCACACAGCTCCAGAGAACGGTTGAAGATCCGTGCAAAGGTGGGCGCCAGCTGCTCAGCGCAGACTTTCAAGCAGGAAGGTGACACGCCGTCTGGGCCCGGTGCCTTCCTGGTCTTTTGTCTCCGGAACATCTGGCGCACTTCCTCCTCGCGGACCTGGAGTGCGGGCGCGGCCTCTGCAAGAGAGTGAGTGGGTGACAACGATGATAGAGGTGTGGACAGAGCAGTTGTGGGGAGAGGTGAGTATGTAGATTGTGTTGCAGGAGGTCCCGTTGTGTGGGAGGACCGATCAAACCTGCAGTAGAACTTGTTTAGCTGGTTAGCAAGTCTTGGGCTCTCTACAGGACGGGTGGTTCGTTTCTTGTAGCCCGTGATGCTCTGCAGACCTTTCCACACCGTTGAGGGATCAGGATTGGCAGAGAGGTGTCTCTTCAGGTTCTCCCCGTAACACCTCCTGGCTTTCCTGACCTCTTGGTTCAGCGCGTTTCTGGTCTGCCTGAACAGCTCGCGGTCGCCACTCCTGTAGGCCTCCTCCTTGACTTTGCGCAGCCTCCTGAGGTTCGGTGTAAACCAAGGTTTGTCGTTGTTGTACGTGCAGAAGGTCTTAGTCTGCACACACAGATCCTCACAAAAACTGATGTATGATGTGACAGTGTCAGTGAGTTCATGCAAGTCTGAAGTTGCAGCTTCGAAAGCTCCCCAATCGGTGCAGTCAAAGCAGGCTTGGAGGTCCTGCCTTGACTCCACTGTCCACTTCCTCACAGTCCTCACCACAGGCTTAGAAGTTTTTAGTTTCTGCCTGTAGGCCGGGATCAGATGAATTAGACAGTGGTCCGATAGTCCTAAAGCTGCACGAGCCGCAGAGTGGTATGCATCCTTGATCACGGTGTAGCAGTGGTCCAGAGTCTGTGCCCCTCTGGTGGGACACGTTACGTGCTGTCTGTATCTGGGGAGTTCGTGTGCGAGGTTCGCCCTGTTAAGATCACCTAGAACAATGATTAGTGAATTTGGTAGAAGTTTCTCCATGTCTGTTACCTGGTCAGCCAGCATCTGCGTGGCTTCACTCGGGCGTGCGTGTGGTGGAATGTAAACAGCCGCCATGACAATCGAGGAGAACTCCCGTGGTGAATAGAACGGCCGGCAGTTTATGAAAAGTGTTTCTAGGAGAGGGCTGCAAAACTCTTTCAACACCGTGACTTCAGTACACCAACGTTCATTAATGTAGAAACAGACACCACCTCCCTTTGATTTTCCGGAGAGCTCCGCGCTGCGATCTGCTCGCACTAGCTTGAACCCGGCTAGCTCCACGGCGTGGTGGGGGGTTCGTTCGCTAAGCCACGTTTCCACAAAGCACAGCGCGGCGGATCCGCTGAAGTCCGTGTTCCTTGAAGTGAGGAGCAGCAGTTCATCCATCTTGTTCGCCAGGGAGCGGACATTCGCCAGATGAATTGACGGTAGGGCAGAACGGAACCCTTTCTGCCTCAGCCTTACGAGTGCGCCGGCTCGCTTACCGCGCCGCCGTCGTCGCGCTAGCTTGTGCGCTAGCTTGTACAGCACCGCCGCTCCGGCTAGAATCTCCGACAAACAGTCTGAATCGGAGAGAACAGGAGAGAAAGTACCAGAAGAAGTCTGCCCGATGTTTAACAGAGCTTCTCTGGTAAAAGTGATCCGGGATGAGCAGCAAAGGACACAGAAAACACACAAAATAAGACAAATAAACAGAGAGCGACTCACCGTGGCTGCCATCCGCGGCGCCATCATAATGATTGTCACATGCACGCACGGAGCGCGGTGGTGCGTTTATGGGCAGTCGGAGAAATCAACGCCAACAAAAAATATTACATCCAGCCTAGTTAAGACCATACCAAAGACTATAAAAATGGGACCCATTGCCTCCCTGCGTGTGTGACGATTATTGGGACTTAAAAAAAAAAAAAAATTAAAAAAATTCATAAAAATTGGGTGCGTGTTATACATGGGTACAGGCTTTTTTCCAGCATCAGCATGCCATTTTTAGGGTGCGTATTATACATGGGGGCGCACTATACACGGAAAAAAACGGTATTGTGTGTGTAATACACTTTTACTACCCTAATGAATATCTGCAAAAGCTGTGCACATTAATCGAAAGACAACAGTAGAATTTCTACAAACTGTTGATTTACAATCGTAATAGGTCTGGATCGATATCGAAAGTAAGTAACATACACAAAATACACATCATACAATCATGAGGACATTTTTACCTCATTTTAAGCTATCTTCTTTATCCATACCAGTTTATGTTTAAAGCAAAACACGAGTTTAAAGACGAAAACGCTATTAACGCGTCCCTTTTTTTTTCTTTTTTTAGTTCTTTTTCCCACAATGATATACATATATTTTAAAAAAAGGAATTGTTCTCGTTTTCATTTGAATGTCTTCATTTATGTACACAGATAGAAACATACAGGTTTTACAATCATGCTGTTCCACACTACATCTATACACATTTACAACCTAAATGTAATAAAACCAGAATTTACCATCTGTGTATTTGTGTGCATAGGAATGTTTTAGGTCTAGGATTTTGGTAAATTTTCATCCCAGAGAGACATTTTGGGAAGACTAACCAAGCTGTGGTCAGTGAGTCGTAAATCCAAAATACATTTTGCTGACTTACTCTTTTCAATAGTCATGCAGACAGACATTTGGGTAATCATTGATGCTTTTCATAACATTTGCTATGCATTTTTATGATGAAATGAAGGAACACAATCAAATGGTTAAACCCCGCCCACGCATCTGAGGGACATTTACAGTAACTTCACAATAAATTAACTACAACAAAACTTTCCCCCTCAAACAAGTTATTTATCAAATATAGATCCTTCATTTATTACACACCACATTAAGGGCAACAACACCCTTCATTGCACATTTATAAGCCATGCATCACTTGAGTCATTTTGATGAGTTTGTGATCACTTAGACCCTTTTACGTTGCCTGTAAAAGATTGCATCGAGATAGAATGAGGGTGGACAAAATCATCTTGGCAATTTTCTACATTTGGAGGTAGTATCAGAGCCATAACAGAAGTCCACCGCACAATAAGTGATGCAGCCAACCCAAATGAACACAGTGTTCGGCATCTAGAGAGGCAGCCTAATAATACTGACACTCTCTCCTTTACTCTCACAAACGTCCTCTCTTGGAAACAACCAGGGGCGCCACCACTGGGTGGCTTCAGCCCTCTGCAAGCCACCCCACAGCCACTCAAGCCAACCCAAATGAACACAGTGTTCGGCATCTAGAGAGCCAGCCTAATAATACTGACACTCTCTCCTTTACTCTCACAAACGTCCTATCTTGGAAACAACCAGGGGTGCCACCAGGGGGTGGCTTCAGCCCTCTACAAGCCACTCACCAGAATAGAATGCATAAGCATCAGTTATGCTTTTTACACCAAATGTCAATTTCACACACTTAAACTTTATTCACCATTTATTCGCTACATAATACAACTTCAATTGTTGTGGAACTATGTTGTTATGAGTCTGTGCATGTGAGAGCAATAGTAATAGTAATACAACACAACATACTAAAGCATATCGTTAGGCATTTCCTAATGTTTTTCTGCTAGTTTTCTACTGGCCATTTTACTAAAAACGTAATGACAGGGGCAAGGTTGCCATTGGGAATTTTTTGAAAATGTATGGATTTTCCTACACAGCCAGTAGCACGAGTGCACATTTATTGGTTTCTACATAAAAAAAAGCAATGGTGGATCGTGCCAGCTCTTCTGTTATAGCTCTGATGCATCATTTGTGCGCAATCTGTAAAAAAGGGGCTACTGACAGCAAGAAAGTGAAGCTTGAAAGTCATCTGCCCATAATTCAAGATCTCTAGGACTCAATGCTTCTGCACATGCATCTTCTTCAAGTGCTCTGCTTTACTTCCTTCCCATGGGATCATTCCATAAACTGAAGAGGTTGGAGACTTTCGGCATGGGTCTTCCTGCTCTTAAGCCAATCTTTGTTCTACTTTGCAAGGCTCCACCAGCCTCTTGAGCATGATGAACCTTGAATGCCTCTCTCAAATTCTGAGCTCGAACTTCCGGACTCTGGATCTCCTCCACAAGTCGACTTGGGAACCATCCTCTTTCGCCATCGTGGAGCCTTTCCCCCATCATCCAGCCTGGAAGCAACCCATAAAGATGCACAATGACTATTTGTAACTGAAATGCTTTTGAAGGCGATGCAAAGCCACGTACCATCATCTGTCCTCTCCAAGAGATTCAAAACGTCGGCCATCTCAATAGAGAGTTCATCTGACTCCTGAGAGGAGTAGGACTGAATACACTGCACCTGCAAAGAGTCTAAAATCCCAACAAATGGGATGCATTAATAGCATCATATTTGCATGTTACTGTAACCGATTAAGTCATTTGATATCTCACCTGATTGGTGTGCACTGGTCGACATAAAACGAGTGCGTGGGTTGGGAGTCAGCGCACTCATCCATCGAAGCTTATCACTCCTGTTCACAGGATTCCATTGATTAGCAACGACTCCAGACTTTACTTGATACTTAGTTGCAAATAGTTAACAGCTAGCGTAGTGGTAAGAAGGTCAAACCATGGGCTTGAATGTTATAATGATTTGGGGCATTTAATGATACATTGGAAGTGTTCTTGTCCTGGATGTGGTTGCGGGGGATCCGTGACCTATTTTAGCTGATTTTGGATGACAGGTGGTACACTCTTGATTTTAATTTCAACATAAGGTGGACATTGTGTTGAATGTCCCACCAGACCTAGAAGCTGCATTTTCATGCAGTAAAACCACTTAAATCGAGACCAAGCCAGAACAACTGTGATTAGTGAAAAACCTGAACATTAAGAAACACAGAAGGTGTCGCCTAGAGTGCCACGCCTCTTGTACATAGAGTTCAAGAGGTAAAACTACTTGAGACGCTGCACCCCAGAAGAATAAGAAAAAATGTCGACAAACTCGTTGGTAATTAAGTTTGGTTTCCAAAAGGATTTCTTTTGTAAGTATGCACTCTGCAACATGCAAATTGGCACAACGTCCAACGTCTGGAAACTAAAAAGAATCATAAAGACATGCAAGATAACTGTTAAATGAACCACACTGGCAAACTTAAAACCAGAGCACCCCAATCCAAGACAATGAGCAAAAATAAGCAATATCTTTTTGTTGCAAATCTTAAGAACTAACAGTGATTTAATATTACAGCAAACGAAGCTTGCATAGCATGTTAAAAAGCAAGCTAACACAAAAACAAAAAATCAACACGCCAGGTATTAGTCATGCCCCAAGGTGTTAATAGTTACTTTACACCAGAAAATGGGGCGAGCTTTAGATGGGACCAATTTCTATGTTGGTGCTTTAGCTGCAGAAAGTTGATCATTTGGCTCAACAACTGAAAGCTAACACTGCGCTAACTGGTACAAAGTCAACAACGCTAAATTAATATAGTTCATCAAATTTCTTTAAGAACAAATATTGCTTAAAAAAACAAAACATTTTCTAAGACAATAGAAACTCAATAAAGGTATTGTTAAAGACTCCTTAAGAGCAGGTAATAGAAAGTTGACTGCTTTATTCCAAGCAAAGTGAATACATATGGACTACTGCATGATGTGTTTCTCTACAATTTGACGCTTGTGTGCACTAAGCACAAACTTGTTTGTTGGTGTACTTGTTTTTGTTGCAAATGTAATGTAAAATGTAAAGGATACTGGTGATTTTGATTTTTTTTATGTATACACTTTGGTCTTAACCCCCAAAGTCTTGGTCTCGGTTGGTGAAAGAATATCGATACATGACTTGCACAGTATATCTAAATACAATACAAATTTGTCATGGTATCAATACTACAGCGCAAGCTGTTCCGCCAACCAGGCAGACAGTCTTCACTGCGGTTCTTCTGGTTTATTTTGGTTATTTATTTTGCATTTATTTGCATGAAGTGAAAAAGTTATTATCTTTTTTTTTTTTTTTTGATGCATTTGATGCATTTGTTTGGAAATTTGGTTCCTCTCTCTTCATCATGCTGTGCATTTTAGTGTACTGAAGCTCATTCCTATTCCATGCATCTGGCACACCAGAGAATTTGGTGTCTATAAGAAGACTAAAATGTAGTGCCTGCTGGAAGCAGTTCTAAGTATTGGTGAAGGGAGTCTAAGGAACCTTTGGTGAATCTGATAGCAGTGCAGGCGGACAGATTCTGACCTCTGCTGACATGTTCAATTAGGATGGAAAGCAGTCTCCAATTTATTATTATTATTATCATGTTTATCACGGATTGTTAAAATAATCCCACTACCAGCAGTAAATCTATGGTGAAGAGCATTAGGTGAATATTTAAGGCCATGTATGATCCAAGTGCAATGTGGTCTCTAAGTACCCACTTCACAGATCTGTGACTTCCCTATAGTCTACTTGATATCACTCGCGTGGAAAAGTCGACTGGAAGTTCCCTATAGACATACTTAGATACTTTGCACTTTGCAAGATGTTGCAGGACTCAAGTAAAACAAAGTCTACTTCCTTCATGTCAATTCAAGCATGACTAGCATAGAAAAGGAATGAGAGAAGTCACTTCAATTGTCGGCAAGACAAGTTGGCTGTGTTCATGGCCACAATGGCGCAAACCGTCCTTAAAATGCGGCATGCTGGTCTGGCTTGTTAAAATACCAAAACTCAGTCTAGCCCGCTCTTGTGCTGCTCTAATTGTACACCGACTGCCTCGCGCCAAACTTGCACTGTAAAAGTAAAACATTGGTTTATAAAAGTAAGAATCAATGGTTATTTACTATAGATGGAGTTTTAGAGTTTGCATTCAAAACTATTGTAAATTTGGTATTAAATATGCAGTTAATGTCAACGAATTGGGGCAGAATATCAAAAGATGTAGGAATACTGCATCCATGTGAAAATAGCAGGGATTTTTACAACATGGGAAACAAAACCTTACATGCTTGCGGTCTTGAGCATGTAGTTGACGGCACGGTCCTCTTGGTTCTCCATCAATTTAAGATTAAAGACATAGGCCAGCATCTGGCCTTGGTCATCCTGATCTTCAGTCCTCAGCATAGCCCGTGTGCAGGAGTCAAGAACCTGAAACTTGTCCCCACTGGAAAGAAATTGCCATTTTGTTCAGGAGTGACTGACTCTTGTCCAGGAGTGTCTTTCATGTAACAATGATTTAACGGATGCTTACCTCGAGCTGCGCTTGGTGACCAGCAGCAGGTTGTTGAACAGGAACAAGAAGACGGGCTGGTAAAGCTTACGGCTTCGCAATGTCCTGGTGCTCTTGGGTCCCGCCATGAGCTGCACCTCACCCTTCTTGAGCAGCCACCGGGAGTGGGAGATGATGGGCACAGACTACAGATGAAGAAAACAAGGTTTATGATATACAGTATATGACTCTGCAAAGCAGGCCTACATCACAGCATCACGGATGAGTTTGCACCCACTGGAGAGTAATCATACAGTGTGACTCAATTTGCATTGAAGAGAGTTTATTTGCATGTGTACATGCAGACACACTGTGTTTACATGCAGCGGTATTCCAAAGATTCTCTGGGAATTCAGAGCATTATTCTTTGAAAGCTACATGATGGAGATCGGAGAATGAATGATATATTTATCGATATTAGCTGTTTTCATGAAACACTAAATGCTGTTCAGTGTCGGAGTTAAGGCGTATTAACCTGGGGTCCTTGGTGTCTTACCAAAAGCCATCAGTCTTGAACTTAGGTTTTAAATTGTACAGTGATAAATGTAAATGTGTAAATGATTTGTACTCTTTGGCAATTATTTCGATGATCTAAACATTTACATTACGAGCAAAGCTCTAAGTAAAGAGAAACTACTTCTTTCTTAGACTTTGGAAAGACAAAATGCAGATAAACCCAAGGCCTGAATATTATGATACAGAAAGAATATACGGAGCTGACGTTCTGAATCTCTAATGATTCCCTTGACAAGCAGAATGACATACTAACGGTCTTTATTCTCATAAAAAGACAGTCGTATGCCTCACTCACTGTATCACAATCCATAAAACATCTTATAGACGTACAAGTCCTTGCAATCCTCTCCTTGTTTTGCATGCTGGATATGTTTCAACAGCCACACTTTTTATTGCTTTACAACAGTCACTCCCTCTGCTTCTACAGTTTCCATCTCTTCACAAATGTCACTGTTATTCCAGCTCCTTTTTTCATAACAAAAAAAGAGTGACACACAACACTTCACAGATAATTTATCTAGCTTTTCCACTTCCCACATACTTGCTTGTTTTTACATTCCGATAACACTCGTGTAAGGTTAACCAAAGACTGTAAATTGCCCCCAAGTGTGATTAAGAGAGTGTGAACAGTTGTCCGTCTCTACGTGCAAACAAACAAACGTGCCGGTCGCCCAAAGTCAGCTAGTTTACTCGTAAACTGGGCAAGCGGTAGAAAATGCATGAAAGGCTAAGGAGTGAAATTAGTGCAATAAACAACAGAGAAATGCCAAACGATAGGTATAGTACAGTTTACCTTGGATTTAAACTCCAATGTCTTTTCAATGCTGATAAGCTCCTCTGTGCGACTCATTTTGCGGACACCCTCGTTACAATCTTTCACAATCTGAAACACACACACAAAAAGTAAATATTCTGGATCAATTAAAAAAAGTCATTCTTTTCGTATTGTTTCTAGTTAATGATGCCTTGTTGCGATTAAATTGCACTTTGTAAATGCTCAGAGACAATCATTATTGTTTGTCACAAGTTTTACGTATGATGTTTGGTACTGATGTCACATAGTCGCAATAAAAAAAATAAAACGTTAATTACTCTATAATGTATTGTATTATTAGGGATACAATAATATATTATTTATAAAATTAAAGGAAAAATTGTAGACAGAAAAGCAATTTAAGCTAGGATGTCATGGCATTTCTCTCATTCTATTCTTCTCATAGCCATAAGGGCATTTTAGCAGAGTAAATGGGAACTGCAATGATGTGATTTCCTGTCATAATTTAACAACACAATATTGTGAATCAGAATGTAACAATATTCCTTATAACTTGAGTTCAATAATTGCAGGTCAAGAGTCATTAGAATTCATTACATTTTGGAAGTACCTTGCTTAAAAATATCGTTTCAATCACAAAATCAATTCCATCGAGATGCCAGCATGGAGAGTTATGATATGCTGTGAAGTAATATCAATATTACTGCAGAATGTTGAGTATATAAACTATATAATGCATTACAATCACAATCTTGACTTTTTTTTTTTTTTTTACACAGGGTGTTATCCAGGCGGCTCGGTGGCGCACTTGGTTAGCACGTCCGCCTCACAGTTAGGAGGGTGCGGGTTCGATTCCACCTCCGGCCCTCCCTGTGTGGAGTTTGCATGTTCTCCCCGGGCCCGCGTGGGTTTTCTCCGGGCACTCCGGTTTCCTCCCACATCCCAAAAACATGCTTGGTAGGCCGATTGAACACTCCAAATTGTCCCTAGGTGTGAGTGCGAGTGCAAATGGTTGTTTGTCTCTGTGTGCCCTGCGATTGGCTGGCAACCGGTTCAGGGTGTCCCCTGCCTACTGCCCGATGACGGCTGGGATAGGCTCCAGCACGCCCGCGACCCCAGTGGGGACTAAGCGGTACAGAAAATGGATGGATGGATGGATGGATGTTATCCAGTCTACGTAAACTTTACATCACATCACTTTATGTTTAAGTGAGAACATTTGACAGGCTTGGGCCACACATTTATAAATAAATCAATAAGCCCCTGATAATGTGACACTAATGTCGTCATTCATTCAATGACTTTGTAAACAGATACTGGTGTCATTGCAAATATTAATGTTTACCTTCTCCAGTTGCTGGTGAGCTTTAATGGCACTTGCTTCCCTCTCAGAGTTTTCTTCTGAATTTTTCAGGATATTCTGTGCGAGAAACGACAGTTAGCAAAAAAAAAAAAAGAACAGTGATATTTTTAAAGCTATGTCTGCGAGTCAAATCAGTAAAGCCTACTCACTTGAACGAGTAATTTGAGTCTTGTGATCCTCTGGAACGGAAGAATGAGGAACGATGTAAAGGACAGCCCTCTGACACATGAATATTTCTCCAATACTGCCATCGTCTCTCGGAATGCCTGGTTCCCCTCTCTGGAGAGACACAAATGTTCATGGTACCACATGCTTGACAAAAAGGTCTCTGAGTAATTCACAACATTGCTACATTTCCTCCAGTAGGAAAAAGGCAGTTTGTGTACTCAGCTGCAGAAAATATAATTTGCTAATTTGAGTGATGCATACATTTGAGAGGAATTCTCATGAGACGCGACAAGATTTATCAATCAAACTAGCAAAAAACCAATGAGGTACATGAGTACAAATTTACAAGACAACAACAACAATAATAAGAATGATAAAAATGATCATAAAAATAACAGTTCCCTCTGCTGTCAGACTTTACAACATGGGTGGCACCTGATAAAATAGATGTGTTTCATCTCTCTACTAGCAAGCAACACTTGTGTTTGTCCTTGTCTGTTATTTACCCTTTTTTGAAAATTTGGCACGTGTTTTATTCTTGCACTCGTATTATTCTTGCACTCATAACCAGCTCAGTGGCCTAGTGGTAGAGTGTCCGCCCGGAGACTGGAAGGTTGTGGGTTCAAACCCCGGCCGGGTCATACCAAAGACTATAAAAATGGGACCCATTGCCTCCCTGCTTGGCACTCAGCATTAAGGGTTGGAATTGGGGGGTTAGATCACCAACTGATTCCCGAGCGCGGCACTGCTGCTGCTCACTGCTCCCCTCTCCCCCAGGGGATGGATTAAAATCACACGGGGATGGGTTAAATGCAGAGGACAAATTTCACCACACCCAGGTGTGTGTGTGACGATCATTGGGACTTTAATCTTTAATCTTTAATATGCGCTGCTGTGACAAGTAAATTTCCCCGCTGTGGGATAAATAAAGTTCAATCAATCAATCAACCAATCAATCAATCAATCAATCAATCAATCAATCAATCAATCAATCAATACAGCAGCAATAATAATAAATAATAATAAATAATAATAATAATACAAGTTCAAAATAACTTGAAAGTCTTGCAACAAAATAATGACCCAAAACAAACACTTATAAACACCTACGAATTTTTTTGAAGTGGCCCTTTTTGAGCTTTGATGTAAATTCTATTGAACATATGTGGAAGCAGCAGAAATATGGAGTATGGAGGAAGAATTTGTCAAACCCGGGGCATTTGGGGTGATTGTTTTTTTTGGGGAATATTGGTGGAAAACACCTGCTGAGAAATGCACAACTCTGAAAGAAATTTATAGAATTCATTTGATTCCAGAATGTGCCTCAGATGTTTGTGGGGAGAAAAATATTAGGTAAAGGATACAATGATTTTGGTCAGGCCTTTTTTATGAGTTTGTTTTTAAAAATAATTCTGTTGAGTAACATTTCAAAAACAATGTTGATTTCCTTTTTTATTTCTTTCATTAACGTTGGTCCACCAACAATTTTGTCCACATTCTATGCAAGAGTATGAGCTTTGTGCTGATTAAGAAACGAGCTGATATGTCTATTTATCACTCTTTACACAGCAAGACCAAATTCAAGTTTGTTTTGTTTTTCATATGTAGTATCTCCTTTTAGCTAAGACTGCCCTCGCTCTGAGTCACTGTAGCACAGAGAAGTTTTCTATGTTGATTTCACTGCTGAGTTACACGTCACACAGCTGCAACGTCACACTCCTTATCCAGCTTGTGCAGCAATCTCATATATTGATCTAACAGTGGTGTCACACCCATTACGGAAAATCGACGTATATCAGGGTGCAGCATTATGGGTGTATCACTCGGTGGTAATGTGACTACTGTAATTAGTATTAGTAATTACAGCTAGCTAATGGCACCACCTGTGACTGTATTTTATTTTTTGGCGTCTATAAAAGGAAAGACGCTTGTTCAATGGATGATGCACATGGCAACACACTGCTACCATACGTCATCATTCATCCCCACATACAACTACACTAAACTCTCTCTCTCTCTCTCTCTCTCTCTCTCTCTCTCTCTCTCTCTCTCTCTCTCTCTCTCTCTCTCTCTCTCTCTCTCTCTCTCTTTCTCTCTCTCTCTCTCTCTCTCTCTCTCTCTCTCACACACATCGTTTTTTTTTATCATTGATAAACACCCACATAGTTATTCATTCTTCCGCATTTATGGTATCAAGGGAGCAAGGTTCAATGTGTTTCCGTACAATCTGTTGTGTACAATCTTTCCCCAAGCTCCAGTTTCACTGCGTGAGGTCAGACACACCTGTCAGGTAGGTGCGCCTTTGACTTTAAAAGCCGGCTCTTCCAGACCACTCCCTTTCTCTATTTCCCCTTTGCTGTTCAGCCTTATGACTAAATCATCTGTGCAATGTGTCTTTAGTTTGCTTTGTTTTGCCTCCGTTCCCTGTGAATGAATGTATAAAAGTACTCAACTGATTAGCAAATACTGATACAGTCGATTTTAAACTGCACATACAATACAAGAGTAATTTCCCCATTGTGGAGACGCCATAGTGACACCAAAACAAACTACACTCCATTCAGATCCACTGAATATTTACTAAACGTCACTCGCTGTGAAACCTTGTTTTTCCAGTTAAGAAAAAAGGACACAGCCATTGCTCATGGCTCTTTGGCTCTCATACCTTCAGCCAGGTTTTATGTTATAGTAGGAGATTCGTATCTTTCCACTCACATACAAACATTACGTAAACAGCTGTCTCTACAAACACAATGACAGGTTATTTTTGACTGACAGATATAGACAGCTATTAAGTTGACTACATTTTATTATTATTGTAGTTCTATGTTGAACTACAGTGCTAAATATATTGTAAAGGGAATAATCATTTTACAATATTGGTCAAATTTTTTAAACGTCTGAATTAAAACTGCGGTTTTCAACCACCGGATCAGACCAAAAGAAGCCATGCAAACCTAGGCCATAACATTAGCTAGTATATTGAGTGTTTCATAAGAACATTCCTGCACCACAGACAGACAAACAGACAGACATACAGACTTGATTGATTGATCTACAAAACTTCAAAGTGAGGACAAATGAACCTGTGCTCATTATGGCGACTATATACTATAAAATCTTTGTGAGAAATACCGGCAAACTAATTTCAACACCCTGCCAAGTACAGTACATCAAAGAGAAGGGACGAGGCAATTAAGAAGAGTTAAAGACATTGGAGAAGACGGTATTTCAACAAGCAATATTGGTTTGATTTATTAACACTACTGTAGCAAAATGTATCATAAACTACCAGTACAAACAAGACAGAAAGCACAAAGTTTGCTTTTAATGATGATCCTGAGTACACTGTGCTGGTATCGGTTTCAGTGAAAACTGTCAGTCAGCCTGAATACTTTAGTACAAGACAGTGGTTCATCTCTTTCACAGGCTGATAAAACGGACACACTTGACTATGTGCTATGTATCAAGATGGAACTCCTGACACGTTAAAAGGTGGAATCCCACTTTTCCAACTCAATGATATACTGTAAATGCATCTATCTATCTATCTATCTATCTATCTATCTATCTATCTATCTATCTATCTATCTATCTATCTATCTATCTATCTATCTATCTATCTATCTATCTATCTATCTATCTATCTATCTATCTATCTATCTATCTATCTATCTATCTATCTATCTATCTATCTATCTATCTATCTATCTATCTATCTATCTATCTATCTATCTATCTATCTATCTATCTATCTATCTATCTATCTATCTATCTATCTATCTATCTATCTATCTATCTATCTATCTATCTATCTATCTATCTATCTATCTATCTATCTATCTATCTATCTATCTATCTATCTATCTATTCTACAGATCCTGTTTAGGATTGCAAGGAATTTGCCTATCCTGGGATGGGTAGTTGGGTACAGCATAAATTAGTTATTGATTAGGACAAGACTTAAGCCAGATGCATTAAGTCACCCATGTGAATTATTGCTCAACCAATGACTGATTTTGACTGATGCCATTTACATCAATCTACTATGGTATATAATAGAACTCGGGTTTTGCACGTCAGAGCTAAGTCTTGTGTGGTGCGTGGGAACATCTCACTAGCTCTTTTGTGTGCTGGATAAGAAGCAATGCACAGTGCACTTCCAAATTCACAGGCAACCACACCCTTCACAGTTGTCATTATGAAAAACAAAGCTGCTCTTATTAAGACAAATATGACTCCTGTTTCACTCACACACTCAATGATTTTTATTGATTTATTTTTTGCAAGTCACATTTGAATTATGCAACCCCAATCTAATTTTATCAAGAACTTGGTGTTTTTCTCTGTGATTATATCCCTGGAGCTGTTTCAATTGGTTAATCAAAAATAAAATAAAAACTCCTCACTGGCATAAAGAGGGATGGTTTACTGAGATCAATGTACATTTCAGAACCAAAATGATGCAGGTATATTCACAATCTAATTGTCGGGGGGGATAAACCCCTTGAGCCTCTGGCTGACCTGAAGTTACAATGGTGTGCCTTTATGTGAAAAGGTAATTATACACTGTGAACCGCAGACCCCATGAAATGTAGACCTCTATTTTTTTAAGCTGATACTTTCTGAATCAGGGCGGCACGGTAGTTAGCACGTCCGCCTCACAGTTCAGAGGTGCAGTGTTCAATTCTGGCTCAGTCCTTCCCGAGTGGAGTTTGCATGTTCTACTCCGGTTTCTTCCCACATTCCAAAGACATGCATGGTAGGCCGATTGACCAGTTCAAATTGTCTGTAGGTGCGGTTGTGAGTCTGACTGATTGTCTATCTATATGTGCCCTTGCGATTGTCTGGTGACCAGTTCGGCGTGTACCCCACCTACCGCGACAAGACTGCTGGGATAGGCTCCAGCACACCCGCCAATCATTCCCACGGCGCGAACGCTCATTTCTACCAACAAAAAAAAAACTCCACCCATGTGCACAGCAAAACCGCCCTTTGCAGTAGAGTTGGGCTGGGCACGGAAATACGTAGATTGACTTGTGAACTCCAAGTTAATTAGTTCACTGACGCTGACAGGCAGCTACAGTATGCGTAAATACTTTATACTAATTGTGTCAAACTGGGAGGGCTGGCAGTTAATGATTTACTGTAATTTACTTTATATGCTGTTCCATCCTCTCTGAAACATTTTCATATTCACTGGAACAGCAACTGCTCTAAAAAAATAAAATAAAACCGACCAAACTGGAACAGTTGTGATCTCAGGTATTTAAAGTGGAGTAGAGTGATAGGAGTAAAAGACTCAAAGAGGACAATAAATCATTATCGTGACTACTGGATGTGCATTTAATTGTTCCAAAACAATTTGGGAGGATTAGTATCATGGCAACATAAAGAGACGAAAATGCAGGGAATTAGATAAATCAGACCTCCTCCAACTGTGGATAAATTCCACATATCTGCCAAAGCCACTGAAGTATAAAAGGGACAGATCAGCTATGTCCAGTCAATGCAATTAAACAGATCAGATACACTCCCACCTCAACATAATAACACAAATAATCACATTAAAATACACCATCTTTAAATCTAAAATGCAGTGAAAGTATTTATCATTAAATAT
The DNA here is from genome assembly GCF_033458585.1 of Syngnathus typhle. Classification (NCBI taxonomy): domain Eukaryota; kingdom Metazoa; phylum Chordata; class Actinopteri; order Syngnathiformes; family Syngnathidae; genus Syngnathus; species Syngnathus typhle. The sequence goes on from NC_083743.1 coordinate 15,284,740, forward strand.
GGTACATTACTGGCATAAAGAGCAATACATAAAACAAAAATAATTGAAAACGAGGGTCAGTGAAGTGACACTTAGGGCAACTATTATACTACATGTCATGTTTAATATTTCTATTACTGCTCATCATCGTTTTTCTCTGTGTTGTTGCCACCCAGCGTTAACACCTGTTTAGTAAAAATTATTCATAGATACTAAATTGGAATTGGTGAATGGCCTACACTTCTACAGCACTTTGCTACCTTTGAGGTACTCAAAGCTCTTTAAAACTGTCTCCTCATTCTTCTACTGCTGACGCAGCATCAGGAGCAACTGGGGGTTCAGCATGTTATTCAAGGACACATTGACATGGTCATAAACACTGAGAATCCATCGCACAACTTTCAGACGGCCAGTCTACCACTTGAGCCATGCCGTCAACAACCAATTGGCCAATTGAAATTGTATTTTAAAAAACAATACCCCATATACACATCTACTGGATCAATACCGTGTATATAATAAAATGTCAATTAATGCCCAGCCCCAGGGAGAGTATGTATCCAAAATAGCATCCACAACTACAAGTTGTTTTTCAATCAATATGATTATTGTGGTTTGAGGGACAAAATAAAACAAACTTTTTTCACAGGTGCAATTTAGAACACCGACTGTCACTGAAAGTGTTGCAGTGATAAGGGTCAATTTTCATTCTTATCAAAAGGAATGGCCTATTGATACCGAAAGGACAATAATAGAGAATGCAACAGATAACTAAGAATAGTGAAATGAATACTCACAAAATTCGCCTGTAGTTCTTCTCCTGGTACACCTGGTTAATGACATACTTGGTGAAGACACTGAAATGCTGAACAGCATGGCTATAAACAATGTCACACACATCCGAAATCAAAATGGACTTCTCGATTCGGTGTTCGAGATCCATTAGGAACCTGAGAACATAAGAAGATTTGAATGAGTCATTATGATTACTGAGGAAAAGTCTGTTTGTTGGAATGGATTACATAGGAGGGAAACAAATAGGAATTTGGGTTAAGCCAGTGCTTCTCAAATAGTGGGGCGCGCCCCCCTTGGGGGGCGCGGTGCTATTCCTGGGGGGGCGCGTGTGACCCTGGGGAACAGGCTTTTTTTTTGGCAGTACTAAAATAAAGTGTAATTGCGCGTTTACTACAGCAGGGGGCAGTGGCGCTCTCATTGTTACTTCTGTCACGTTTGCGACAGTGCAACATTTTACGACTTACAAGACAAGTTAGGATAGTCACGGTGGGGAGGGGGGGCGCGAATAGTTTTCTTCTTGCTAGGGGGGGGGCGTAACAGAAAATAATTGAGAAGCACTGGGTTAAGCAAAGCGTCATCCTACCGTTCACTGGCTTTCATGACTTCTTCGATGTTGGAGAAAAGAAAGTGCATATCAGATTGGCTGAGGTTGTTTATTAAAGAAGGGTTACGTAGGAAGTGAGTTTCGAGAATCTCCAAACTTTTGTAGTACGATGCCTCCGAAGTAATGAGCTCAAACATGGCCTAGACAGAAAAGAAATGCCATACCGTCATATTGTGACCTAGCCATAACACAAAAACAAGAGTTGCTCTTTCAAAATTGTATATTGGTAGATAAAGACAGGTTCATCAAAATTAAGTACCGGTATTGTGTTAAGTCCATACTAAACAAACAAACAAACAAGCAAAAAATCCATCCATCCATCCATCCATCTTCCGCTTATCCGGGGTCGGGTCACGGGGGCAGCAGCTTTAGGAGGGACTCCGAGACTTCCCTCTCCCCAGCACCTTCGTCCAGCTCATCCTGGGGGATTCCAAGCCGTTCCCAGGCCAGCTGAGATACAAAGTCTCTCCAGCGCATCCTGGATCGTCCACGGAGTCTCCTGACGGTGGGACATGCCCGGAACACCTCCACAGGGAGGGGTCCAGGAGGCATCCTGGTGAGATGCCCGAGCCACCTCATCTGGCTCCTCTCAACGTGGAGGAGCAGCGGCTCTACTCCTAGTCTCTCCCGGATGACCGTGCTTCTCACCCTATCTCTAAGGGAGAGCCCGGACACCCTGCGGAGGAAACTCATTTCGGCCGCTTGTATCCGGGATCTTGTTCTTTCGGTCACGACTCATAGCTCGTGACCAAAGGTGAGGGTAGGAGCGTAGATCGACCTATAAATTGATTGATTGGGCGGATCTCATCCATCCCTGGGGCCTTCCCCCCGAGGACAACAATGGAGGTACGGAACATGGTCGACTCCGACTCAATGTCCCCCGCCTCCTCGGGGACATGGGGAAAGCTCTCCCGGAGGTGGGAGTTGAAGCTCCGCCTGACAGGGGATTCTGCCAGACGCTCCCAGCAGATCCTCACAGTACGTTTTGGCTTGCCAGGTCGGACCAACATCTTCCCCCACCATCGGAGCCAACCCACCACCAGGTGGTGATCAGATGACACGACTACAAAGTCGATCATCAAACTGCGGCCTAGGGTGTCCTGGTGCCAAGTACACACATGGACACCCTTATGTTTGAACATGGTGTTCATTATTGATAATCCGTGTCGAGCACAGAAGTCCAATAATAGAACACCACTCGGGTTCAGATCGGGAGGGCCATTCCTCCCAATCACGCCCTTCCAGGTCTCACTGTCATTGCCCACGTGAGCATTGAAGTCACCCAGTAGAACGATGGAGTCCTCGGAAGAAGCGCTCTTCAGCACTTCTTCCAAAGGCTCCAAAAAGGGTGGGTACTCTGAGCTGCCGTTTGGTGCATAGACACAAACAACAGTCAGGACCCGTCCCCCCACCCGAACGCTGAGGGAGGCTACCCTCTTGTTCACCGGGATAAACCCCAATGTACAGGCTCCCTGCTGGGGGGCAATAAGTATACCCACACCTGCTCAACTCCTCTCAACGTGGGCAACTCTAGAGTGGAAGAGAGTCCAGCCCCTCTCGAGAGGGCTTGTACCAGAACCAAAACTTTGTGTGGAGGCAAGTCCGAATATGTCTTGTTGGAACTTTTCTGCCTCGCACACCAGCTCGGGCTCCTTTCCAGCCAGATAGGTGACATTCCATGTCCCTCGAGCCAGCTTCTGCAGCCGGGGATCGGACCGCCAAGGTCCTCACCTTTGGCCGCCGCCCAGCTCACTCTGCACCTGACCCCTTTGGCCCCTCCCACAGGTGGTGAGCCCATGGGAAGGAGGACCCACGTTTTCTCTTCGGGCTGTGCCCGGCCGGGCACCATGGGCAAAGGCCCGGCCACCAGATGCTCGCCTTTGAGCCCCACCTCCAGGCCTGGCTCCAGAGGAGAGCCTCTGTGATCCACGTCTGGGCGAGGGAAAACGAGGTCCATTTATTGTACTCATCACAAGGGGTTAAAAAAACAAAACAAAAAACATACAAACCAAAAAATACATATGTATCAAAAATTATATTTTGTGCGTTAACCAAAAAACAAGAATCACAAAAGAAACGCCTGTGTAAAACAACATAAAATGGGGGAAAATAGCTGTGCCTTTCATCACAGTCATCCCAATTGAAAAATAATTTTTGATCACCTCTTGCATTATAACTTCTTTTTGTGGCAACTGGTTGAGTAGTCCACTGGCCTGCACCACTTCCAGGTTCTGCCACAAGCTTAGCGCACGGGCATCGTTCCTCAGCTGCAGCTGTAACACTGGTGCAGGAGAGACATTGGACTTTGCCAACATGGTGGAAGGAGTTCGATGCTCACGCTGGCGCCTTTGCTCAATCTCCTGCATTTTGGATGTATCTCGGTATTCCTGATACAAGAAGCCTGGAAGACAAAATAATACATGACATTAACTTAACCTTTTTCAGTGATGGGACATTGACCATCAATTTTAAACATAGCATTACGAAAGTCAATTATGAGTGAAGCACATATCTAGTCCAACTCTACTGTATATAACATAACTATAATATAATATAACCCATAATATCATAATAATGCAACTCTATTTATCTGCTTTGGTCTAGAGTCTAGTCTAGTCTAGACAGGGGTGTCAAACTCATTTTTTTCGTGGGCCGGATTGTATTCATAGCTTCTTTCGGAGGGCCATCATGACTGTCAACTCAAATGTATGAGCAGCTCATATTATATACAGTAAAAGCTACAAAACAGACTGACCAATAACTTGTTTCAAATCAGACGAGTAAAAACTGGTCAAATATTAAAAAAAAAAAGAAAAAATTAAAAGTGAAGACAATTTGCTATTTTAGTAATGACACGAATTTGATGCACAATTTGTCTTCGCGGCCACATAAAATGATGTAGTGGGCCGTATCTGGCCCCCGGGCCTTGAGTTTGACACCTGTAGTCTAGACCCTAGTGCCCAATGACAAGTGTGAAACAGCCAAGGAGACAGTATAAAAACAGAAAGGCTAATGAATGGAACTGAAATGTTCTATGATAATAATAATAATAATAATAATAATAATAATAATAATAATAATAATAATAATAATAATAATAATAATAATAATAATAATAATAATATTTATTAATAATAATAATAATATTATTATAGAACATTACAATAATAATGGTGATGACAATAATAATAATAATTATTATTATTATTATTACTACCATTATTTTTGTTTGTAAACATAAAGGGGTGTCAGACAATGGCTTTGTACTAATGGGTAGATGCACTACTTTTGTCCATTCAATGTAGGAGTTGAAGAAGCTTTTAGAAGCTTTAGAAGTTTTTAGGTGGGTTTGATGTTCACTGATAAGAACAGACATTTTTTCCCAGAGTAAATTGACTGTGTGTATATCAAAACGTGATGTGGCTAGAAACAACAGGAGTGGGTTGCATAATCTACCCTATACTGCAGATTGGTTTGGTGGGCGTCAAACTGGATTGCAAGTTACATAAGAGTGACAAAATATGCAGCTGAAAAATGCATAGGGTGGTTATGCATGCATGTGTAAACAACAATAAGGCACTGTCATTCTACAGTCATTAAAATAAAATGCATGCATTATTTAACCTGAAACATGCATTTAAGATAAATGGTTAAATGGACCATTAACCCAGGGGCAGTAGTTCTACATCTAGACTAGCTCTACTATTATTAACAAGTATAACAAGTCAATTAAGAGTGTAGTTTGTGGCATTCCTAGAGGGGATGACAGTTGGAGAACGCGGCTGTAAAGTGATTAGTGCTCTCACCGATGTTTTTAAAAATGTTGAGGATCATTGGGTTAGAGTAAGCTCCATTGTTCAGCAGCCTGGAAAGAAAGAAAAGCAGACAGATGATTGTTAAGACAAGCATGCAAGCAGGTGAAAGATTATATTCCCGTGTCAGTGAATGTATGAATTTAAATAAGGTGACAGGACAAGTTGTTATGTCATAGCGCAGACACCATAATTTGTGTTTTCCTGGACATTCACTCTCAAGCAGCACAATATAACATTGTTTAATAAACTGAATTTTCAGATACGATGGACATTGGGGAAATCTGTATGTTTGGTCATTATTTTCTTTGCGTGCTGTTTTTTAGATTATTTAGTTGTAGCAGAAACCCCACAAGCTTGAATTATTTGCCCATATCCGGTGCTGTTAGTGTAATTTGGTCAAACCTGTGGTTATAGTTGTCCCGGTCTGTTCCCTCGGGGCTCGGCACTCCCGAACTCATGGTACTTCCAATGTCGCGTACGGTGCAGGCTGCAGTCGTTTGCTCAGACAGCTTTTTAATGTCCCCACTAAGAATGGTGTGAGTCCGGTATGAGATTGAGTCGGATGTTAAAGCACTGTTGTGGTGGTAGGAGGTAGCAGATATGTCCACACTCCCTCCTCCCACACTTCCCCTTTCCTTATTCACAGCATCCTTATACAAAGAATAATATCTGCTGCTGGCCTCTCCATTGCTTGGCAACACAGATCTGGAATGAGGAAGATGTGGTGAAAATCAGAGACAAACATTTCATAACACAAAAGCCATTTTAGAGTAATAACTATCCAAGTCATCCTTGGAGAAGAAATTCCAACGCAAAGTGTGATCGCTATCTGTATATTTGTTGGTTTGTTTTCATGGACGTGCTAGAAGTCTAGCCATATATACACAACTGATTGTTGGAATTTCACCTCTTTACACTATAACCATAATGTGTCACTGATTGTAGGGTGTGAACACATCAACATTTTTCTTGATTCATTATTTTCCTTATTGATCAGCCAAAAACCACAGCCTGAGCTGATATTACTGTACAGATAAAAACAATCGAAGCAAAGCATTACATGAGAAAACATTTTAGCATTTTTTAGCATGACGTTTTGAAAACTGTACGTTTCAACCAATAGTGTAGTGAAGGGTTACGAAGAGAAGCTGCAAAATTCATATGGAACAATATATGTAGATCTGTCTATTCAACAATTTATATACTGCTGTGCAAAGGAATTGAAGACTGAAAAGGTTGCCGGTGAGCTGGACCCCCAATCACACTTGAGTATGGGTGACAGTTGAAGTACTCTAAACCTTGGACTAGATGGTTGGTAAACACCACCTTTTAAACGTACAATTACACTACAATGATTTGAGAGTTTAGCATAAGCATGTACTAATCTATGGATATATACTGTATTTTTTAAATTATGTGCTCACTCAGTGACCTAAAACAAAACTGAAAGGCAGAAAGCGTCACAAACAGGTTCAATTTAAAGTAGCAGCAGTAGCAAAGCCGCAAGCAGGTCTGCTTACGACAAGACAATTTGTTTGTACATAATACAGTTAGAATAACTGACCATCCTGTTGAGCTAATTCCCAATATCCACAATTCCAAGTGACACTTTTTAGTTATCTATCTATCTATCTATCTATCTATCTATCTATCTATCTATCTATCTATCTATCTATCTATCTATCTATCTATCTATCTATCTATCTATCTATCTATCTATCTATCTATCTATCTATCTATCTATCTATCTATCTATCTATCTATCTATCTATCTATCTATCTATCTATCTATCTATCTATCTATCTATCTATCTATCTATCTATCTATCTATCTATCTATCTATCTATCTATCTATCTATCTATCTATCTATCTATCTATCTATCTATCTATCTATCTATCTATCTATCTATCTATCTATCTATCTATCTATCTATCTATCTATCTATATTTCTTTTTAGTTATTCTATATCTAGATAGTTTCCACTCCTTTGGAATCTTTATGATATTTTAAAGGAATGTGTGCTCACATACATGACTAGAAGGCACTTGTCAACAAATATTTCTCAAAGAACATGGGGTATGTGATTGGTAATTAAATACGAGTCATAACAAGGAGGTGATTTTACATTATTGTTACCACACTATTTTTTTTACAAATATACTAGTACAGCTATGTAGTATACAACATTTAACATTTACTGTTTAAATAAAAAGTTACACATGTCAATGGAAAATGAACTACTTACACTGATTTTTGGCTCATCTGATTAAGAAAAATTTACTCACAATTTGCGGACCTCTCACATCGTGTCCGATATACTGTAAAACTGAAAATGCCAAACTAAGTTTGTTTTAGTGACAATCTAATGGCCCTCACTGCGTGTCTACCAGCATTGTTTCAACATGCAACATGCACATTTGTTTTGGTATTGGTTTTGATAGTCAAGGTGAAGTCAACTCACCGACCAGCCGCAGATAGTTCCGGTGATTTATGGGGTGATGGAGTATTAGAATAAGAGTTTGGTGATGTGGTGTTGTTCACTCCAGATCTGGAAGAACCTTTTGTAAAGGGTCAAAGTTCCACATGGTTTGGAAAGAGAGAGAGAGGGAGAAAAAGCTTATTACTGAAATGAAGCACAATAACAGAATGTAACTTATTTTTTATATTGGCACTGAACACTGTTAACAGTGTTAATAATGATAATACATTTTATTTATAAGGCGCCTTTCAAGGCACTCAAGGTCGCCGTACAGACATAAAATACTGTTAAGAGGATCCATGAAGACACTGGGTAGCTTTCTAGATGGCTAGTTAAATGTGAGTTATGAGGATGTATGATGGATTGATTATTCAGGCAATAAAGAATGATGAATAAGTTAGAATCTTGGATTTAATGGACAGCTGACTCAAAGATTACCCAGGTGATGGAAAGGGAAAAGCTTTCAGGAGGAACAGATTTGTTCACACTCCAAAACATGCAGTTTCATACAGGGATGGGGAAGGTGGGCCAAAAAAACAAAACACCAGCATTCTCTAACTTGCTGTCGGACAGGGCAATTTGCCACCACTATGGCATAGAATGCAGCAGCCCGTCTCAGACACGCATCAGCAAATTACATCCTTCTGTCGGCACCAGAAGTGAGGCTCATTTTAAGACGTTTTAAACTCAGAAACAGAAAAACACCATCTATGTATTAAAACAAGTAAAATCTTGTAATCGATTCTTAACTGGAAGTCAATGAAACTGGAGCAATGTGCTCATATCTGTGTTTGCTAGCATTCTTGCTAGACCAATTTGTACAAATGATTTTGAGTGCTTGATTTGTTAAAGCGAAAAAAAAGAGCATTCAAGAAATTTTAAAAACTACAGATGAATAAATGAACCATATTTTCAGTCTCTGGCGGCTTCCTTGATCACCCTTATTCACTGATTCACCTCCTTTAAATGCTTGCTTTGTTTCTTACATGATAAAATGCCGTAGAGGAAATATTAGTTAAAAAGTACGTCTAAGTTTCTGTCAAAAAAATTACCGTCATGAGAATAAAATTGGGGGGGGAGAAGCATGACAAGAATATAGTATTTGCAGCTGTATGAGAACATTCATTCATCTGTTCATCCATTCATGCATGCATTCATCCATTCATGCATGCATTCATTCATGCATTTATTTATTTACACTGTATTATATGACAGACTGAGCCTCACATTTGCCAGGATTTGGCAACAACCGGAAGGAAAATCTCCCTCTAAGGATGATACCTTGAACAGAACCCAGAACCCAGGCTTTGTTGGGCAACTGTCTGCTTTGGCCAGTTGGACTGAGCGAGTGAGACAGAGTAGAGGGACAGAGGGAAGATAAAGAAAACAGGATAGAGGGGTTGAGCCACCGGGGGAAGGACGAGAAAACTATGGATATAACAACAGTCCTAACAACAACAGTAAGCCAGAATATTATTAGAGCTGAATCACAATATTAACAACCGAATGACAACATTGTCTCACTAATGTAAAGACCATATCTAAAAACAGTACTAAGTCTGTCACTACATGTATTATTATAAAAGTTTGTATTTATTATTTTCAGTTTGGCCCTCATATTCCTTTGTACTAAAACATTAGGGCGTTAAATAGCAGCAGAATGGAGACACTCCCTGGAAATTAGCATCAAAAATATGCATGAACCTGTTAGTGATTCGTCATCAGTGCATAACATGTAGAGTGAAAAACATACAATCAATAGCTTCTTTGCTGTCCAAGAAAACATTTTCTCATTGCATCAAAAAGTCAAATTTAAGTGTGGGAAAACGTTCTTGTCGCCACCCAAGCAGCAAAATGTACCAAATACAATTTGGTATTTTGGGTTTATTTTCGAGTGAAAGTTGACTTCACTGAAAAGTGATTTGATCAACAGCGCTTCCACTTTTCTGTACTTGTGTGCAAAATCAACAAGCTTATCAAGAGATCTGACAATGCATTTTGACAGGCCTCGTTGCTTTTTATGACTTGTACTGCCTTTTTAATACATGCCTGTCTTGTTATGTATTTAATACCCTATAACCCTTTGGAGGTTTGTTCTATGCTGGGCAAAGTCCAAGCCCAAACACTTTGGTGCGGCTCAGTGAAAATGTTTAAGACCTGTTCAAAATAATAGCTTCTTTACACAGTAAAATAGTAAAAAAAATAAGCATTTGCATCATTTAAATTGATAGTTGTTTAGGGTCGGTTCAATTCAATTTAAACATTTACTCCTAATTATTTTTACTTTTTATGACGAGATCGTATGTTGACACGTAACAATTAGGTATTAGTCAGACAACTGTGTTATTTTAACCCAACAGGTTACTCAGGTTGCCCTCACAGATTTACTACACTACAGGAGAATACGTGGCAAACCCTGTTCTTCATTTAGTAGTTGTCAATTTCACAGTGATACAGCGCGACACAACATGGCGTCTTAGTTGAAACCTTAAGTAGCGTATGGAGAGTGTAATGTCTCTAACAGAAGGATGTTCGTTTCTACAATAGGAATAGGACATTCACTTTAAAGAGACTAAATTTGACTTGTTTTTCAAACAGTTGCTGATGAAGGAACAGCTGGTCAACATAAACAAGTGTAACTATATCTATGTCCGCAGGTGTATCTATGTGTATCTATGTCAGCAGTATGTGTGTGTTTTGCATGTGGATGAAAAGCTGTGTTTCGGAAAATATCCTCATTTGTGGGGATATGGACGTAGTCTAATTTCAAGGATGTGCAAACAAAACGATAGAACTAAAGAAGAAATTGTAACTTAAAGCTTGTTTCGCTACACATTTGAATGTTCTTCTGTTTTAATACAACCATTTGCACTTACCAAACAGTAAACTATGCTAACATTTTCTGAAACCTTGTACTTGTATGTTGCATTAAATCAAAGAGAAAAACATATTGAATTGCTCGTGGACTACTTGTGGCGTCTCGGGAATCATTGGTGGTCCCATGGACCACACTTTGAGAAACACTGGCTGACATGTTTGACATAATGTATTGTGTCCATTAGGTACAAGTTCAACATTGAGTATAAACATCCTAGATAACTAGATGATTTGATGTTTTCTTACTTTCTGAGTTTTCAGAGGCAGCCATTCTCTTCCTCCTCATTGAACGGTAAAAGCGAGAGTTTCTGCGAATAGGTTCTCTGCTCAGGCCCACCCTGGATTCATCATCGTCGTCATCATAGTCCTCCTCATGGAGCACCACAGGGGTGGGATGCTTGTCAGGGCTTTCCTGGGATTTTGTCCCCCACTTGCCCCGAAACAGAGCAGCCACAGACATGCTGGATGTATCAGAGATCTCGATTTCAAGTGTGCTAAGAAAATTCAGTAAGACTTGGAGCAAACTGTCTGAAAGTAATCCATCCTACTCAGCCAGAATCCAGAAGAAAATCCATCCTGAGAAATGACTGGCTTCAGTGATTATGTTCATTTAAAAAATACAAATAAATCCAAAACAGGAGCGATGAATGGTAGTGTAACCAACAAAACAAAAAGGTCAATGTTGCTTAGGTCCTCTTCATTCTGTCCTGTTGTTAGCTACGCTGGCAGCCAGTGGGAGCAGAGTGCTTTGCTTATTTCTACCTAAGCTGTAATTATTGCATTTATGACTCGCTCTCCCTCTCCTGCTCTTTGTCCCTCCTCTGTTTGGCTCCGTCTCTCTCGCTACACCACCCTGTAACGCGCTGACATTCCTAAACTCAACCTGGCCTGCCTGCCTGCCCGCCTGCTTCTGTGCCTTAAAATGCACTCTGTTGCCGAACCAGAAAAAAGAACCACTGGCAGATTACAGTGTAATGTGGCTCTCCATTTTAGATTCTCCTCTCCGCCTTAAGCAAAGTTAAATTATATATCAAAAGCAGAGAAAGAAATGACTAAAATAACTATGCTAGCCAGTACTGAAAGTGATTTACCATGTGTGTGAAAGTGTGTGCTAAGAACTGCGAGTAATGTTCTTGATCCAGTTGAGCCAGGGCCCCATACACATTTTTTTTTTCTGGTCAGCTGACATTAAGAGTTTAAAGTTCACTTTTGCCTTTTTATTAAGCCTGCATGTGTCGCTATTTAACCATGCCGTGTCCTGTCCCACTCTAGCCTTACTGCAAATTGAGGTTTTTCATCTTGTTGTTTTTAATTAGGTTTAGATCAAATTTAGAACCATACAAAAATGTGTGGTCAAGTCATTTGAACGTGTGAAACAGGTAATTTAAAATTTGGGTTTAAAATGTGTGTATGCTTTCATTATAAGCAATTAATTAGCTTGTTAACACCAGTTATAGGGTGAAAACAAATGACTACCTCAGAAATGTAATTTCTTAAGCAGAAGGATGCACTAATTTGCTAGATGTTAGTCATTGAAGCTCATGGTGACTACATATTATACCTTTACAGGTTAACTAAAGAGTCTGGTTTGAACTAGAGATTGCAGGGAGGAAATTTTACTGTCAGACTTTTATGACTCTAAGTTACAACTCTTTATGACTGATTAACAAAGACTTCAAAATATCTGTATTAGCACATTTAGAAATGATTAAGGATGCTCATATTGTATAAACATAAATTGGTATCATAGTTTGAATGTGATTGGTTAATTTTGAAAAAGCCACAATGACACTTTCAAGAGGGTGTGCACACTTCTGCAAACAATTATCTCGGATATTTTCAATATCTTTAGGAGCTTTAAATCATTCTAATTGAGGTGTACAGTTTACATACAGCTCGCATTAATGGTGGAAAATGTTTTGAAATTATCTTCATCCCATTTTTTAATTTACAAAAATTATTTGAAAAGAAATGTGTAGAGTTTATATACAGAGATGGGTTGAGATCGATAGTGAGATTAGAGTGATAAATTGATTGACACAACGTTTTTTAATGAAGAAATCGGACGTGATACAAATTGAAATATACCATGTATTAGGGCTAGGGTTATGGTTAGGGTTAGATCAAAAAGAGTAACTGAGAGGTCACCTCAGGGAAGATACAGGGATCTTGATTGTTCTCTAGTGGTGATTCTTGGTATATATTTTGATTTTTTTTTGTTTGTTTGTTTGTTTGGTCGTACCGACTAGCGTTTCCACATGATATGGCGCGAAAAGGGATATCCGAGGTCTTAGGTTAGTCAAGTAAGACCCAAGAATATCGAAAGTAAAAAGACAACAGCAAAAAAAAAGGTTTGAACAGAAAGATATACGATCTCGTTTTTATCATATTAATACCCCCAAAGGCAGGCGAATAAATAAATAAATAAATAAATAAATAAATAAATAAATAAATAAATAAATAAATAAATAAATAAATAAATAAATAAATAAATAAATAAATAAATAAATAAATAAATAAATAAATAAATATGTACTGTATAATATATATTCCTATTATCAAGTCATTGTTGTTAGAGCAGTGATACTTTATTCTGAAAGAGATGAAAGTACTACCGGAAGTGCTGTTTGGATTGCCCGTTGAGAAACTGATTGTGGTTCAGCTGTACCCAAAATAACCAAATGGCTGGGAGCAGACTAGAGAGAATTGGAACTGTGTTTACGCGGTAAGAACGCGTTTTAATGACCTATTTGTTGTATTTCTTTTATTATAGCACCAGTTTTCAGCATTTCCTAATAACTATTATGCTATTTTTGAGCCGCTTGAGCTATACTGCATTGTCTTCAATTTGTTATGTTGATAACCAAATTGTAAGACTAAAGTTAATATTATAGACCATGTGTGATAAACATGATAGTTCTAAATATATTTGCACGTGAATTTGTATTTTTCAAGGACGCCGACGTGCCTCTTGATGACGAAATAGTTGTGCGACAAAAGCTAAAACATTTACTCGGAGAGAACTTGGAATAACCATACAATTGAACGTGTGTTCAATGCATAACATTTTAATGATAAAAATTCAATTACACGAATGAAGCAATTGCGTCTCACCTCTATGACTCAATGCTCATCGTCTTTTGAAGGACGCTGTCAAGGCACGATGGCGGTTTCGTTCCCTTAAGGCTTAAACAACTTGGGCAGTCAATGTCACTACCTGATTTGCATTGAATCACAATATTATTATTATTATTATTATTATTATTGTTATGTTGAATAATAATAATAATAATAATTAGATTCATAACTAAAAGGTGGACTCCTGCAGAAGGTTGAGGAAGAATTTAGTTATGTTAGGTCAGAGGTCACCATTGTGGTGACACCAACATGGTGCCAGCGGGCACCAGTAGCCTCTGAGTTCTAACGATTGATGGGATAATTGTGATTATCGAGCAATATGGAAGTAGTGATCATTTGATATTATAATGTGAACATTGGCTGATATTTCCAGTAATAAATGGTGTTATTTATAGTAATGAATTGTAAAATTAAACAAGTTAATATAAAGCAGGCACAATGGTTACCACGTTCCCCTCACAGTTCGGAGGGTGCGGGTTCAATTACACCTCCGGCCCCTGTGTGGAGTTTGCATGTTCTCCACGTGCCTGCGTAGGTTTTCTCCAGGTCCTCCGGTTTCCTCCCACATCCCAAAAACACGCTTGGCCAATAGAGCATTCCAAATCGCCCCTAAGTGTCAATGCGAGTGCAGATGGTTGTTCGTTTCTGTGTGCCCTGCGATTGGCTGGCAATCGGTTCAGGGTGTCCCCCGCCGACTGCCCGATGACTGCTGGGATAAACACCAGAACGCCCGCGACCCCCGTGGGGACAAGCGGTATAGAAAATGGATGGATGGATGTCTATTTTGGGAATCTCAGCTACATTTGACATAATTTGGATGGGTAAATTATTCACAAAATTAGCTGGAAAATAAATCAAGTCTATTTAATAAATCCATTGTATTTTTAAAAATGTTACAATTATTTTCCACTTCCAATTTTGCGGACCACCTGCAATACCACCACGGACGACCAGAGGGCTGCGGACCACCTGTTGACAATCCCTACCATAAATGAATACCATTAATTGACAAAATAACATAATTACAGATATGGAGTTTTTTTGGAATGCTGATCCAGGATATAATATAATATATATATATATATATTTCTATGTAGAACAACATTTTATGTATCAGAACAGTGCACACCAGCACAGAAAAAAGTCCTCTGGTGTTTAGTGGATTAAAGTTCCGATAACTGATTGATCCACCGATTTAAAAAAAAAAAAAAAAACTAGAGTGTACTGGCTTAAGCAGGGGGACATGTCTGGCACTCCAGGATTTGAGTCCCTGGCGTAGTAGTGTGTTACTGATGGTAGTCTTTGTTACTTTGGTCCCAGCTCTCTTCAGGTCGTTTACTAGGTCCCTCTGTGTTTTTCTGGGATTTTTGTTTAATGTTCTTGTGATCATTGAAGCCATTATTGACTAAATACTTTTTTCCCACCATAATTTGCAAATAAATTCGTTAAAAATTTAATTTTGTCTTGCATAGTTGAAGTGTACCTATGATGAAAATTGCAGGCATCTCTCATCTTTCAAGTGGGAGAACTTGCACAATCGGTGGCTGACTAAATACTTTTTGCCCCACTGTATTGTTGAGGGGCAGGTAAATGTCATTATCTTTGCCTTATTCTGTTTTGTGTTGAGAAATAAATTGGCCCTTTTTTGCGGACTTTTTTAGGACTATTTTAGAAGACTAAATGTCAGACTTTTAGATAGGTCAGGGCCTAAAAACATTTTTTGGGGAAAACAAACAAAGAAAATAATTAAAATTAATTTATGTTAATTGAGGGTCAATGAGGTTGGTGTGATGTGGGTTTTGGGATTCATCCTTAATGTTTGTCTGGCTTTGAATTGTGGATCAGAGCTGGGGGTTTCAACATCACTAACTGATTATGTAAAAATATAATTAACAGGGTTCGGGATCTAATGCGCTCTGGAGTGATAAAGCAAACCGAGAAACCAATCTGGTATGATGTATATGAAGCTTTTCCACCAAAACGGCAGCCACTTTATGTAAAACCTCATACGAGATCCCGGGTCAGGAAACCAGACCCGGTGCCTGAAATCTTCTACACAGAAGATCAAGTTAGAGCGTAAGTAAATACCAATTTTTTCTATTTCTTGTTCTAAGATGGTGTATGTCTAATAATAATAATAAAGTAAAAATGCTGTACTGCATTATATAAACATGTTTGTCCATCTCTGTTTTCAGGAAATTTTATGAACAATATGGGATGGGTCCTCGCCCTTTTGATTTTTCCAAATCAAACTTTGTCTCTACCTGTCAAAGGTATGTACTGGATTGTATTTCCCCCATCTAAGGGTTCAAACTAATGTTATTTGGCTTGTGATTTTTGTAATGGTGTGGCTCACATGGTGAGAATTAACAAAATTTCTGCAATATTTTTATGCTCCATTGTAGGTTTGTAGACAAGTATGCTGAGTTAAAGAGCCAATCCGAGATGGATGACACTGTTCTGTTTGAGGAGACTGCAAAGGCTTTACTCGCAGAGGGCATCATACTGAGAAGGAGAGGAGCCTCAACAGTAAGTGTTCATCTGGAAAGGTCCATTTCCACAGAAGATATCTGCTGGAAAACATCTAGGGGTTCCTTGGTTTTCGATGGCCCCGGCATATGCTGTTTTGAGGGAACAAATAGCATGCAATGAAGTAATGAAGAGGGAGAACACATCTTTGTTTTCATTGCTCAACGACGGACATCTTGAACAAAACGCAAAACAAGATGTCGTCAAGCAGCACATAAACTCTCACGCACTGTACTGCTTTGCTTACAGTGGAACCTTGGTCCAACTTAACAAGTTGAAAGACAAACTAAAATGTTTGACCTCAAACATCACAGTCAAGTATTGATTTATTGAAACATTCTCATAACAATAAGATGCTATTAATATTCTAATAATAATAAGTGGAAAGTTGAAACTGCAAATTTGAACATATAATCATAGTTTTGCTTTTTATTTCACAGGTGGCAGCAGAGTCAAGGGATCCAGTTTTGGGGCTGAAGCTGACAGCCATGTTGGCAGAGCAACAGTCAGTTGGTGATGACAGCATGCAGGAGCCAGAACAACTTACATCAAACACAACACAAACGTCGTAGACCTTTCTCCTTATTTGGAGGCTCTGGTCACCTGTAGAAATAATAGCATGATCATCGAGCAGGGGTTTGCCAATGGCCTCATACAGAAAGGTTGAATGAAGTTGGGGACACTGATATTCTACACTTTCCTGTAATAAACATGGTAAAAAATCAATCCTAAATTAAGAAATGCTAAGTATTTGATTCTACCGCTTATCCTGTTCAGGGTCTTTAAGAAAAAAAAAAAACAGTCTATGTACACCACCAATAAAAAAAAAAAAGAGCTGTTGCTGTTCAGGATCCTATTTTATCTGGGAACTTCAAGTAGACATCTTTGTGAAATGTCACTTCAGAAAAATCAACAATGTCAGCAAGCTACCGTATTTTCCGGACTATAAGGCGCACCGGACTATAAGGCGCACCTTCAATGAACGGCCCATTTTAAAACTTAATCCTTATATAAGGCGCACCGGACTATAAGGCGCACCATTAATGCATCATGTCAGATTTTTAATCCAAATCAAATCATTCTCCATTTTATCTTTTTTATTCCAACTTCAGATGCAACAAATGACTTTATAATCACAAAATAATGATCCATAGTCTTTTTGATTCAGGATTTATAGTCTTCAGCAGGCCACTTATGCTTGATTTCATGACACAATGCTTCGGGACAGTTTGAATTTAGGAATTTAGTCCATACATAAGGCGCATTGGACTATAAGGCGCACTGTTGGCTTTTGAGAAGATTTTAGGTTTTTAGGTGCGCTTTATAGTCCGGAAAATACGGTACTTACAATAATTTATTGCATACAGTCTACTTTGTCTGAATATCAAAATGATGGATGTTTCATGGAATGTTGTGTGAAACTGTGGCAACACACTGAGAATAAATTGTATTTACAGCAGGCAAATGTTTGGATTGAGAATTACTTAAAATGTTCTCATTAACTTTTTGAATGAGTGTGAGGAAAAGACTCAGCAATCCAATGCTTTTGAACTCATAAAATGTTGATATTCTGCTACAAAGGCGGCACTTCCCCAAATGGTAAATCTCAAACCTTTGTAAAACTCATATTAAAGCATCAGTAACAACCGGCAAGCATCACTCGAACTGGGAAGCATCAAGGAAAGGTATGAGGAGTCAGAAGACGTAACTAAATCAAATGTTTCATGTACTGTACAATATAGCAAGAGTAAAAGCAATTATGGCTTCTAGAAAATACTCTTGTTGCCTTATCGTCAAGTTTTGTACTCACCAAATAATCTATAATTGTAGTTATTATCCATATTATTCGGGTTGACCACGTTTTAGTGGGATAATCAAATTTCCCAGTATCATTGAAATCATCAGATCAAAATGTATGGTCCAGCGGATGTATCAAAACGAAAGTATCCAGTAATCTAGCTCACAATAAAGTGGGACTGTCACGCTTTAATGTGTATTGATTTGACATCGTGGAGCCGATCGTAAGTTATTTAATTTAATAAGGCATAATGTACAAACTTTGGTCACAAAAAAAATAAGGGCAACAGAAGATTGGTCTTGTTGATTTTGTAGCGGTTCGTAATATAATGAATGAATTATTTTTGTCCCCCAACCAAATGTAAGATTTCATGCTTGTTAAATGTTGTGTCCATTTAATAAATGAGATAAAAAAAAAAAAAAGACGTGGTTCTTTTTGTAGTTTTTAACGTGCTGTACGTAATGACGTATTACCTGTATCTCCCCTCAAAATATAATTAAACCCAAAACACAATACATTGAGGTGAATGTCGGAAACATCCCTGTTGTTGTTGTTGTTTTGTTTTCTTTTAAATAGCATAAACAGACGACTTAAAAATGTAACCGAGCAGGCAAAATATTTACGGTGTTTCCTGAATGTCTCAAGCGGCCAGCCAATAACAGTCTATTTCAGGCTGTCAACAGGAAACTAGGGATGGGCGATACCAATGATTTTGGAGTCGATCCGATACCAAGTATTTCCTACCCAAAATACCCGATATTCGATCCGATATCGATACCGGAAGTGTAATTTCCCGCCAAAAACAATTTAAATGCAGTGGCA
The DNA here is from genome assembly GCF_033458585.1 of Syngnathus typhle. Lineage (NCBI taxonomy): Eukaryota > Metazoa > Chordata > Actinopteri > Syngnathiformes > Syngnathidae > Syngnathus > Syngnathus typhle. The sequence continues at coordinate 15,303,579 of NC_083743.1, forward strand.
TTCTTGCTCTTGGAGAGTCATCTATTGAATGTTGTGGAAAAAAGTATTACGTCATGTACATGAATTATTAACCTTTTTAGACATTAGTGCATTAGTGGAAGATGCATATTAATAGTATAACTTTAATAAAAAGGAGCTATTCTTTACTTTTCTCTCTCTCTCTCTCTGTTGTTGGGGAAAAGTTTTGTCTTTTAGTATAATCTAAAAAGAGACATGGTACCAACAGAGATGCAGGGCTTAATCGCCATGAGCAGCAAAACTATCAATTTGTAAAGCCACTGGATACACACATTTAATATTGTAATACTTTAGTGTTGTTTATAGGAAGTGGAGTTACAAATAAAACGTATGGCGTTCGACCACAAATTGAAAAGGGGAAAACTTTATTTATAAATGACTGACTAAAGCGTAGTAATTATTGCTTCAAATAGCACATCAACCACAAATGCTTACGATTTTTGGTTAGCACCTGATACCTGGATATGTCTTGCCTTTCTGAAACGCTGCTTCTAAGGTACTTTGGTACCTTAGCCTCGGTGTGGCTGCAGGGTTTTCCGTCGCTGCCTTAGTGTCTGCGGCACGTTTCAACTGCAGCTCTTCATGAACCGTGGGGTGAATTTTGCTTAAATGTTTAGTCAAGTTTGTGGTGTTGCCACAATATTTAATTGTTTTGTGACATATTTCACATTTTGCCTCGTTGTTATTAAGTAAAATATAATATCCCCAAACCAGACTTCTCTTGCGTTCGGACTGGGCCGCCGCCGTGGCCATGCTTGTTTGTGTTTGTTTGGATTGGAACGGGGGGCGGAGGAGGAGGGCTTGGCTTGTGAGAAAAGGGGGCGGGAGCAGAGCAGAGCAGGACACGCCGGTGCAGCAGGCGGAAGGAAAAGTAGTGCTAGCACGAGTGCAAGTCGTCAAATTGGAGCAGAAAAAAAATGAGGAAAAATATAATTAAATAATTGTAAGTATCGATATTTTAGCTAGGGAGATCAATACTCAAAAATGAGCAGCCTGGATCGATATATCGATATTTTGGTATCGATCTGCCCATCCCTATCACCAACAGCTTCATACTCCAGGCTGTTAAGATCCTGAACTCTCTCTCTCTCCCCCTTTCTGCGTAGCGTCCTGTACTTTTGCGCTATGCTTACTGTCTGCTGTATGCACACTGGCTCCGTTTTGCTCCTCTTATTTATTGTGTTATTTGTTTATTTATTATTTATTCATCACTCTTATTATTTATTGTTCGTGCCTTCTTGTTTTTGTTTTATGTCGTTTACTTGTATGTCTATCGTGTACTATGTCTCGTCACCGTGGGATAGAGGAAACGTAATTTCGGTTTCTTTGTGTGTCATGTGAAGAGGTTGACAATAAAGCAGACTTTGACTTTTATTATGTGTCTCGTCAGATTTAAAAGATGCAATGCCTGGCAGACGGGGGGAAAAAAAGCAGTTAACATCTTTGCTTTTGGGCCACTCGAATATTTGGAGGAACTTCACTCAGCGGAGCAACGAAGACAATTCCCCACACATGGTAGCTACCACAATGCCAACTTTATGATATTTAGCTTGATTATCATCGACGAATGTTCGATCTCAAATGATTGTGGAACAATGCAACTAGACTGTCTTTTGCTAAGTTTATTTTCTTGCCAAACGATCTAGCACAACGCAAAATATTACTGTGTAAATACGGGATAAACTATATTCAATTACTTCAACAAATAGCTCGCTGGCCACTGCCCAAAAGACACTTTTGTTAGCCAAACATCGTTGAACAAGTGTTGTTATTGCAGTGTGAAAATGTCTGCAAGGACCACAGCAAAGTACGTGGAGGGAAAGGACCGTACGCGTCGACGACAGGAACATCTTTGCTTGCAGCCGAATGTTGTGTTGCGCACGGCAGGTTCGTACACGTCGACCGTTTTGTTTCATGTATAATGCGCAAAATCTAACTAATTTATTGTCCTAAAATCTGGGGTGTGCATTATACAGGGGTACAAAAATTATTATTTTTTTTAATTTTATTTTTTTAAATCCTGATATGATACGGAGGCCGCCATTACAGATTTCTTCTCTGCTGTTCACTTCAAACACGCTCCATACGAACACAATGCTCTCGTATCATACGCTTGCTCGATCACCTGCTCGTTTGCTGTCACAATGTACCCTACACAAATCCGAAACATTTCTTCGCTATCGAGTTTGCTAGCGCATGCGCAGTGATACTGACCGGCAGAATAACATCCGGTTGTTCCCAAAGATGATATTTTTTCTGAAATAATTTTACGTTTACGGACTTAAGTAGGAGTCCGAATTTGGGTGCGTATTATACATGGGTACAGGCTTTCTTCCAGCATCAACATGCCATTTTTAGGGTGCGTATTATACACGGGGGCGCATTATACATGAAAAAAAAACGGTAGTTTCCATTATGAATCCTCTTCCAGTGTTTATTTTTAGTACTATTCTATTCATATCATGTGTGATAGGCAGATTGAAAAAATCCTTGTATAGTTTTGACCGGTTTCTTTGTAACTGTAACTTATGTGCTTGTCTTGTTTTTGCAGACATCAGTGAAGCTATTTGTCCTAAGCAGCAGGAGCCAGAGCGCACGTGCGTTAAAGAGGAAGCTGTGCGCAAAGAGGTCCACCACGTGAATGAACAAATGGTGCAGAAGTTTCTTTGCACCATAAAAGAGGAAGAGCCGGAGCGGTCTTGTATTAAAGAGGAAGATGTGGGCAAAGAGGTCCACCACTTGAATGAGCAAATGGTGCAGACGTTTCTTTGCACCATAAAAGAGGAGGAAGAGTCGGAGCGGCCTTGTATTAAAGAGGAAGATGTGGGCAAAGCGGTCCACCACTTGAATGAACAAATGGTGCCCACGTTTCTTTGCACCATAGAAGAAGAGGAAGAGCTGGAGCGACTTTGTATTAAAAAGGAGGGAGAAGACTCCTGTGACATTAAAGAAGAGGAGGAGGATACCTTCGAGATGCTATCGGCTGGTGTTCCTGTGAAGAGTTTAGATGAGGGTCAACATGAGGTGAGCAAAGGCGTGGAGTCTCCAAGCTGCAGCTCAAGTCAACAAATGACTCGAGAAGATGATGGAGACCACTGTGGAGGATCACAAGCAGCTCAGCCATTAGATAGTGATGATGTGACGAAAAACTTTTCCTGCTCAGATTGTGGCCGAAGATTTGCTCAGAGGGGACATTTAAAAAGGCACACAAGAATCCACACTGGCGGGAAACCTTTTTCATGCTCAATTTGTGGCAAAACATTCAGTGACAAGCAAACCTTAAAAGTTCACGCAAGAGTCCACACTGGAGAGAAACCTTTTTCATGCTCAGTTTGTGGGCGAGAATTCTCTGAGAGGCGACATTTAAAACAGCACACAAGAATCCACACAGGCGAGAAACCTTTTTCATGCTCAGTTTGTGGCCAAAAATTCTCTGAGGGGGGACATTTAAAAAAGCACACAAGAATCCACACCGGCGAGAAACCTTTTTCATGCTCAGCTTGTGGCAAAACATTTTCAGTGAAAACAAGCTTAGAACGCCATACAAGAATCCACACTGGTGAGAAACCTTTTTCATGCTCAGTTTGTGGCCGAAAATTCAGTAGCAAGGGAAACTTACAAAGACACACCCAAACCCACACTGGCGAGAAACCTCTTTCATGCTCAGTTTGTGGCCAAACATTCGCTCAGAAGGAAACTCTAACACTTCATACAAGAATCCACACTGGCGAGAAACCCTATTTATGCTCAGTTTGTCACAAAACGTTCTTAGAGAAGAAAGGTCTAACACGTCATACAAGAATCCACACTGGTGAGAAACCTTTTTCATGCTCAGTTTGTCACAAAACGTTCTTAGAGAAGACAGGTCTAACACTTCATACAAGAATCCACACTGGTGAGAAACCTTTTTCATGCTCAGTTTGTGGCCAAAAATTCAGTAGGAAGCAAAACTTACAAATACACACCCAAACCCACACTGGCGAGAAACCTTTTTCATGCTCGGTTTGTGGCCAAAAATTCAGTCAGAAGCAAAACCTACAAAGACACACCCAAGCCCACACTGGCGAGAAACCTTTTTCGTGCTCAGTTTGTGGCCACAAATTTGCTCACAGGCAACATTTAAAAGATCACACAAGAACCCACACTGGCGAGAAACCTTTTTCGTGCTCAGTTTGTGGCCGAAAATTTGCTCAGAGGCAACATTTAAAAGGTCACACAAGAACCCACACTGGCGAGAAACCTTTTCGTGCTCAGTTTGTGGCCAGAAATTTGCTCGGAGGGAACCTTTAAAAAGTCACACAAGAAGCCACACTGGCGAGAAACCTTTTTCGTGCTCAGTTTGTGGCCAAAGATTCTCTGAGAGGGGACATTTCAAAAGGCACACAAGAATCCACACCTAACCCTGTTGCCTGCTCAGTCACTTGTCAAAGAGTCTCTATTGAGAATTCTGAGTGTCTCTGGGAGATGAGCAATGATGCATGAAGTTCTCACCTTCTATTTGAGCAGACTTTGAGTTTATGCATCAGTGATAATTCTATTCTAGTATGTAGCTTTTGATTGAGATGCTGAACTCTTTTCCTTTACTACAGTGAGAAGTTCATATTTTAGTTTTAGTAATGCATTTGAAAATATAGTTAACCAGCCTCGGGATGAGAATTGTTCTGTATTTGTCATTATAATTGATGTTTCTTTTGGTTGTGGTTTTTAACCGCAATTTGTTCAATTCATATTCAGGACAAGTAGCTGAGTTTTTAATAGTGTCTGTTTAGTTTTTTTTATTCTTCAGCCTTTCATATTCATGTGGAGCAATAAAATGAAAAAATAAATAGTGTTGGATATCCCCCATTTTTCTTCAACTGTCTTTTTTTTGTTGCCTTGCCTTGCTCATAACACTTTAAATTGTTCTTGAGATGCATTAACACATTTCATTAAAGAGTTGTTTACTTCACAGTACTCATATTGAAGGCTATGAAGGTGAGAGATGAAGATGGCATCTGGAATTGTTCCTGGTGGGTCATTTTTTAATTTCATGCAAATACACACTGTCATAAAACAAATTTCATTGTCACAATTGTCTTTATTTTTCAAATGACAAAATAACCACATATAAGCCATTCAGGCAGATGTGAACAACTCTAAAAACACAAATTCTACCTTTCATTCATATCTGAAGAGTCAGATAACATTGAACAAACTGTTTGAAATACTTTACATTTTTACACTTTACTTTACACGATTGTGAGTGATGTGAGTCACCCCGCTCACTCTTTGTTTGATCTTCTGCCCTCCGGGAAGAGGTATAGGAGCCTGCGCTCCCGCACCACCTGACTCACCAACTAGGGATGGGCGATACCAATGATTTTGGAATCGATCCGATACCAAGTATTTCCTACCCAAAATACCCGATATTCGATCCCATATCGATACCGGAAGTGTAATTTCCCGCCAAAAACAATTTAAATGCAGTGGCATTCTTGCTCTTGGAGAGTCATCTATTGAATGTTGTGGAAAAAAGTATTACGTCATGTACATGAATTATTAACCTTTTTAGACATTAGTGCATTAGTGGAAGATGCATATTAATAGTATAACTTTAATAAAAAGGAGCTATTCTTTACTTTTTTCTCTCTCTCTCTCTGTTGTTGGGGAAAAGTTTTGTCTTTTAGTATAATCTAAAAAGAGACATGGTACCAACAGAGATGCAGGGCTTAATCGTCATGAGCAGCAAAACTATCAATTTGTAAAGCCACTGGATACTTACATTTAATATTGTAATACTTTAGTGTTGTTTATAGGAAGTGGAGTTACAAATAAAACGTATGGCGTTCGACCACAAATTGAAAAGGGGAAAACTTTATTTATAAATGACTGACTAAAGCGTAGTAATTATTGCTTCAAATAGCACATCAACCACAAATGCTTACGATTTTTGGTTAGCACCTGATACCTGGATATGTCTTGCCTTTCTGAAACGCTGCTTCTAAGGTACTTTGGTACCTTAGCCTCCCTCGGTGTGGCTGCAGGGTTTTCCGTCGCTGCCTTAGTGTCTGCGGCACGTTTCAACTGCAGCTCTTCATGAACCGTGGGGTGAATTTTGCTTAAATGTTTTGTCAAGTTTGTGGTGTTGCCACAATATTTAATTGTTTTGTGACATATTTCACATTTTGCCTCGTTGTTATTAAGTAAAATATAATATCCCCAAACCAGACTTCTCTTGCGTTCGGACTGGGCCGCCGCCGTGGCCATGCTTGTTTGTGTTTGTTTGGATTGGAACGGGGGGCGGAGGAGGAGGGCTTGGCTTGTGAGAAAAGGGGGCGGGAGCAGAGCAGAGCAGGACACGCCGGTGCAGCAGGCGGAAGGAAAAGTAGTGCTAGCACGAGTGCAAGTCGTCAAATTGGAGCAGAAAAAAAATGAGGAAAAATATAATTAAATAATTGTAAGTATCGATATTTTAACTAGGGAGATCGATACTCAAAAATGAGCAGCCTGGATCGATATATCGATATTTTGGTATCGATCCGCCCATCCCTACAGGAAACCAGGGAAGCGTCCTTGGTGATGTTCCTATTTGTATAAGCTTCTCTTTTTGCATCTTTAGCAGAAACAATGCCCGCGTTACTGAGCTGACAGAATCTGGAAAGGCAAAGGGAAGTCGGACAGTTTGAAGGTGAGCTGATATACAATCTACAACTTTTCTTTTTTTGATCTGCTTAGCTTTACGTTGCTAAATGGCGCCTAGCTTACTTAGTTCAGTGTATGTATTTGTAGCCGCTTTTCATTCTACGGATTAAGGCGCCGAAATCCTTGTACATAAATACATCAAAATATTACCCTTAAATTTTATTTACAAGTTGAGCTCGGGGACATGTTTTTACGCTAATGTATTTGAAACTTACCGCGTCTTAGAAGGAATTTCTACCGGAGTCAAATTCCTTGTTAGGCATGCTCAAACTTACCAAATAAAAGCTTGATTGATTGATTGATGGATTGATTGATTGATTGATTGATTGATTGATGTCTTACCTGCAGTAATCATGAGTGCGCCTACCGGAAAACAGCTTATCCTTGAGGAGGACTTTGATGAAAACTATATTCCATCTGACCAAGGTAAACAGAATGTTGTTTTATCATGGTTACTCCTCTGATAGATGCCATAATACTCAAACATTGGAAATAAATACAAAAAATATGTATTTATTGGTCAAAAGCCCACAGTTTCATATCATTAAGAGCTTCTTTGGTTTTAACATCTACTCATTCTTAATGTGTTGTTTTCCCCATATTATCAGAGATCAGAGAGTATGCAAAGGAGATAGGCATTGATCTTGAGAATGAGAAGGAACTCATGTGGCTGGCCAGGGAGGGAATTGTTGCCCCTCTTCCACCGGAGTGGAATCCTTGGTAAGTCAGGGGATGTACTACAGTCAACTTTCTATGAGATTTTACATTGGTAAAGTTCTATCTCAAAGGGTAAATGTATGTTTTATACAAGCATAACTTGGTGCAACTAAAGCTGATATTAATATCATTTTTATCTTTAATTTTCAGTTAACACAATTTCAAGTCACTTTATATAAACTGTATGTACTGCCATCTTAATTTAGCTTTGGGTTCAAGTCACTTCATTTCCTATTTTTGTCTTAACACTAACCAGCTACAACATTTTGAGATACATGATCAGGTTAGGTAAATGGGATCCCCAAGTTTTCAGAACTGTAGTCATTAGTGTAATATAGTGCAGTTCTACACTAATGCAATACATGATGTGTTTAATAAATAATTCTCTGACAGATTGCGATTAGCCGATGACCAGTCCAAGGTGTAACTCACCTCTGTTTTATTTTTGTATATGACCAGTGGCACTGAAAATGTGGTTCCCTCACCTAACCTCAGTACACGCAGAGTGGCTTGAGTTCCCATTTAATGACTGTATAAATATGTGCCCAGTGATTGACAACCCAAAGAGTAGTCTGCCTTTCACCGCAGCTCCAGCTTGTTGCGACTCTGATAAGGGATGTAGAGAATTGATGGATGGATTAAAGTTGTGTCCAATCAGTATAATTTTAATGACCTGCCTAGACTGAAATCAAATTTAATTGATGCAACACAAAGATAATTCTTCAAAATTTGCATCATCCCTCCACCGTAAACTTGGTGTTATCTACAGACACAATTTTGTCTTCCCACCCCTTGAATTGATTTGAAATTAAATTAACTTGACAACCAGTATTATAAATTTGATTCCATCCAAATTAAATAACTTTTTTTTTTTTTATTACTATGGTTATCTTCTGTGAGTTTTGCCTGCCACAGTGGCCTGCACGCTCTTTTTGGTTCAGGTTTTAACACTGATTCCAAAGCATTATAAAGACAATCCGATAAGATCCAAGATGTTTGCCTCACGTTATAAGTGTGCGACTGAATTTAAGCAGAAATAAATTAACATTTTGAACAGGCATCTCCTTTGCTTTGACTCATTAAGTCATTAATTTCATTCTTCATAGTCCCTTTTTTCCATAATTCGATTAAGTAAATCTTCATAATCATTACGCAGAGCAAACTTATCCTTTATTTATTTACAATTCTTTAGAGCTATTTGTGCACTTAAAAAGTAACCACATCGAGACTGTGATTCCACTCATCACTGCAAATTATCCATCCATCCATTTTCTGTACCACTTGTGCCCACGGGGGTCACAGGCGTGCTGGAGCCAATCCCAGCAGTCATCAGTGGACACCTTGAACCATCCGCACTCGTACTCACACCTAGGGGCAATTTGGAGGGCTCAGTCAGCCTACCATGTATGTTTTTTGGAATGTGGGAGGAAACCGGAGTGCCCGGAGAAAACCCACGCAGGCACGGGGAGAATATGCAAACTTCACACGGGGAGGGCCGGAGATGGTATCGAACCCACACCGTCTGAACTGTGAGGCGGATGTGCTAACCAGTGCTAACCAGTATCACCATGCCGCCGCTCCAAATTAATTGGATGGATAATGTGGCATATGGTGAAGGACTGGCTGTTCTTGACATCCGAGAGTGGTGGTGCTCGTGCAGGTTGATGTTTCTTTACCATCTGCAGGGAGATGTCAACAGCAGGCCTTCAACAAGCTACTTATGACAGTATTCTTAGTTCTACTTATTGTTGTAGATAGAATTTTGAGAGTAAATTCATATTTCTATCTATATATTTATATTTCAATTGATATTATTTCAGATATTCCCTATATTTTTGACTGGCGTAGAGTTAACTGAAACAGCTGACTTCATTCCCTGCTGACTTCTGCCCTGTTTAATTTATGTTCACAACAAAAGTAGGGATGGGTGAGTACCGATATCAGGTATCGGTATTGTCAAAGTCAAAGTCAAAGTCTGCTTTATTGTCAACATCTTCACATGCCGAGACACACAAAGACATCGAAATTACGTTTTCCCTATCCCACGGTGACAAGACATATTACACGATAGACACACAAGTAAACAACGCAATATAAAAAACAAGAAGGCACAAACAATAAATAAGAGTAACAATAAATAATAAATAAATAGATAACACAACGAATAAAAGCCAGTGTGCATACAGACAGTAAAAGTACAGGACGCTACGCAGAACGGGGAAGCAAGTTCAGGATCCTGACTGCCTGGAGTATGAAGCTGTTTGAGAGTCTGGTGACCATACCAGCCGTATTTCACAGTATCGGTACTCGTGATGTTGGCCGATACGAGTATCGGCCGCCCTATTGTGGTTGTTTTGCGATCAGGAACTAGGAGTTAGAATTTAGAAGAATAGAAAATTGCAATTTGCGAAAGAGAAAGGCTATACTTTTATCCATCACATTTTTGGAAGGAAATTTCATAAATCAAAAGTACCAATGGTATTGGTACCTGTAAATAAAATCAATTTGTTTAATTTCCTGGTCATTATTAGATTTATATGTGTCCCAACCAGGAATATATTGATACATTTAAAAGACAAAAGTTCAAATTTGGCGACGCATGCCACTGTCAAAGTTGACGTTATTACTACACCACAGATTTGGTTTTGAATAACCAAAAAAGTTGATTACTGTAGATAAGATAACTCATTGTTACGTATGTCATTTTTGTGCCAACTCGTGATCCCCCTTGCAGCCAAGATGTCACAGGAGACATCTACTATTTCAACTTCTCCTCTGGTGAGTCTACTTGGGATCACCCCTGTGACGAGCACTACCGCCGCCTCGTCATCCAAGAACGTGAACGCCTGCAGAGCGCTGCTGCTCCTGGGGCTACAGGGTCCAAGAAGAAGAAGAAAGAAAAAAAGGAGAAAAAAGATAAAAAGAAGAAAGATTCAGACAAAAGTGGAGTGAGTGGTTCTCCAATTTTCAGAAGAACAGAATAGCATACATTGAATATTGTTAGGTAATAGGTTTTACCTTCGATCTTCAAGATACAAAGAGAGAAAATAAATCAAACCAATCAAAAGTTTTGGGAGGAAAACTATCATTTCCAAAAACAAAGTGATTACATTTGCTGTATACATGTGAAAACGTCTGACTTTGGTGTTGTTGCTTTCTATCTTGAAGGGCCTAAGTTCAACATTGGGGTCTTTGCCACCTCCACGAGGAAGCCTGGTTTCTCTCGGTGGTCTTGATCCTCCTGTCCTCGGCCCAATCTCTGGATCTGCTTTCCCACGGCCTCTCGGGTCCGGGGGGTTGGAATCCCTCAAAACATCTCCTCGGCCTCTTGGGGTAATCTGTGATTAATTAATTATAGGATGGAGGTGTATTCAAAACTACACTGGAACCTCCAAATGTAATTGGCTCAAAGGTTTTACAATTTTGAGTTCAGCCAAATGTTTACAGATGAGTGAAAGAGGAAAATACGTAAGATGATAATCAGATATAAATGGAATTCACTACAATGTAGGAAAGAAACTGAGCAAATGAGCAATACAAATATTATCTACGGCAATGTAGCAGTGACAAACACAAACTGGGTTTTATCCGCCTGGCGAAACGTGAGGAGAACAAAATATTAGCTACCTTCAAAAACACTTGCAATTGTTTGGAGCTTACTGAGAGAGTTAAGTTAAAAATTAAAGTCCCAATGATTGTCACACACACATCTGGGTGTGGTGAAATTTGTCCTCTGCATTTAACCCATCCCCGTGTGATTTTGATCCATCAACCGGGGGGAGAGGGCAGCAGTGAGCAGCAGCGGTGCCGCGCTTGGGAATCAATTGGTTATCTAACCCCCAATTCCAACCCTTGATTTTTATAGTCTTTGGTATGACCTGGCCGGGGTTTGAACCCACAACCTTCCAGTCTCAGGGTGGACAATCTACCACTAGGCCACTGAGGGGTGTTACCTTTGTGTTAGTTGGCATAGGCTCCAGCTCCTTGCCACACCAAATGGGTAGTGCAACAGAAAACGGACGGATCAATGAATACTACACATAGGATCGTGGAGATTGCATTGATGTTACAACTGGAGCCCTTGACAATTATTATTATTATTATCAGTAGTAGTTGTAGTAGTAGTAGTAGTTATGTTGTAGTAGTAAAGAAAATGAAAAGTACTCTATACTTTGTATTTTGAATTGTAGTTTCTGTCATGCACATGCGTGTTTATCTAAAGACAGTGAAGTGAGGACAGTGCTAATTTTGATTTCCTCCCTTGTCAGGCACTCCGTAACAGTGGTGCTGCAAGTGTTTTAAGTTCCAAAAAGGAAGAAAAAGTTTATCTTACCATGCCTGGGTTTGATGATGATGATGATGAAGTCTTGGAAAATGAGGTGCAGTACATCTATTAAGAAATTAGCTAAAAGGCAGTTGGGGCAAAACATCGACAATTGCAGTTGGTTCTTTGATGATGTGATGTTTGTTGTTTTTTTTCTCCAAGTCAAGTCAGCGGTCTTCAGACCGGCAACTGATGAACCTCCACCTGAATCTGGATGACCTCAGAGGGGGCATAATATATGAGGTACACAGAACACTAAAAAAAATATTTTTAATGCCTCATTGGAATTTCTTTTTAATGGTGTAGTTGATTTGTTTGATTTAGTTCCCTTTTTACATCTTACTTTAGGACCATGTTTCTTAAGATGCGCGTGTGTGTGTGTTTGTGTGTGTGCGTGCGTGTGCGCGTGCGTGTTTGCATGTTTGCGTGTGTGTGTTTGTGTTTACATGCACGCGGGTGTTGGTCAGGACAGTGACGGTAGTGCAGCAGCACGAGTAGAGGAAAGGACTGAACCAGAAATGCAGGACATATCTGGAGGCCAGAGTTCTGAACCACCATCTCGACAGGTATGCTCATAACACATACATAAATACAAAGGTGTTGGTCTCTTTTTTTTTTTTGCGATTGTTCTTCATTTTTCATTTAAAACGAAACATTTTTGTATGTGTTCATTTTAGTGATGGCTTGATATTTTTAGACGTTATATACGCTTTAGTCATAGCTAATATTTCCTCAATCAAGCAAAGCAATGACAAACTACTCATACAGCGTTAAGAATATTGAGATAGCAAAATTTCTATATGGATATAAAATCTACCCTATCATCTCCATGGGAATTTAATTTAACAAACTACTCATACAGAGGTAAGAATATTGAGATAGCAAAATTTCTATATGGATATAAAATCTACCGTAACATCTCCATGGGAATTTAATTTGACATTCTCTGAACCTTTCAATGCACATGTCTGCTTGTTCAATATTTCAGTACTTTTTACAGTACCGTATTTTCCGCACTATTAGACGCACCTAAAAACTTATATTTTACAAAAAAAAACACAGTGCGCCTTATAATGCAGAGCGCCTTATATATGGATCAATTGATGAATTTGTTGATCCATACTGGTTGTACACAGTGGTCTGCCAAAATGTTTCAGTACGTTTTAGTACGACTAGTAAATTACAAGGTCGCATCGCTTCCCAACATTACGGCAACTGTAGTCAGGGGGCGTCACCGAATAGCTGTTGTACCCGCGAGGCTATTTCATTTCAAAATAGGCTTCTCCGTTAATGTTTCGTTGGTTATTGGCTAGTGGATGCATACCGCAACCCTAGTCAACCTCAGTTTGTTGCAGCATAGCTTCTATTTTATGCGCCTCATAATCCGGTGCGCCTTATATATGGACAACGTTTTAAAATGGGCCGTTCATTGAATGTGCGCCTTATAATCCGGTGCGCCTAATAGTGCGAAAAATACGGTACTTGCTGTTCTCTCACAAGGAGCTAAATGTCAAGATATAGAACAGGTGCTTGATCTATGAATCAGTATTAGAAGTGGTATTCAGGTGTTTTCAGCAGGTGGCAACAGAGAAGCGTCACAGAAAGGCATAGAAGTGGATGTCATGGGGTGGGAGGGGTTCGAGGGGGCCTATTTAAAGAAAAAAAGAAGCTCCCTTTTAGAGGACAGAAATCTGTGCAAGAAGTACTGAAACACTGAACAGAGTTTTAAAGTTTGTAGTGCATTTTAGGTTTATCCTAAAATTTCTACCAAAAGCCGACTATATCTAAATTTTTGGGTAAAGTGGAGGTTTGACAAGTTTTCTTCCCCCCCATGACTGCACCACACACTATTCAAAGACGCTCATCTATACACAGTGCTTATTAAATTTATTAGACGATCTCCCAATATAAGGTTTATGCCATCGCCTGTTCTAAATTAGCAGCATTGGAAATTAAATTAAATGCTCATGCTGTAAATGCTCATGCATGTATGTAGAAACCTTTAAAAGAAAACATATGTACTATAATGCAAAAAGTAATTACCGTATTTTCCGGACTATAAGGTGCACCTAAAATTTCAAATTTTCTCAAAAGCCGACAGTGCGCCATAAAGTCCGGTGCACCATATATATGGACCAAGTTCCGGCTCGCGGAAATTATCTAAATTTAAACTGGCCCAAAGCAATGTGTCATAAAATCAATCATAAGTGGCCCGCTAAAGACTATGAATCATTAATCAAAAAGACTATGGATCATTATTTTGTGATTATAAAGTAATTTGTTGCGTCTGAAGTTGAAATAAAAAAGATAAAATGGGGAATGATTTGATTTGGATTAAAAAATCTGACATGATGCAACCTGGCCTGTTTACTGCAGTCACAAACACCAATATCAACCTTCTTATTCATACAACAATAACAACAATAAAACAAACTTAATACACCTAATAAAAAAAATCATTCAACTTTCATAAAATTGTTAATTTGTTATTATTTTAATCTAAATTTTTTGGTAGTGACAGTGGTAATTGACAACAGATTCTCATTTGCAATATCAACCTATCTGCAAAGGATATAGTAAAGGATATAGTGGCATATTTACAAGTTCATTCACAATGGTAATGGTTCGTGGAATGTCGGTGCGGATGGTTGGTCGGCCCCTATACAGGACTCTCTCAGAAAATTAATGCATTAATGGTGCGCTTTATAATCCAGTGCACTTTACGTATATATGGACACAATTTTAAAATGGGCCATTTATTGAAGGTGCGCCTTATAGTCCGGTGCGCTTTATAGTCCGGAAAAAAACGGTAGTTATTATCCAGGAATGTTCGAAGTTAGTATTTTACAAAACACGGGAACTTATTAAAGTGATTTATTAATGCATTAAATAATAGTTATTCACATTTCTGAATAGAAAAAAAACATTTTTTGTATTTGAGTGCTGTGCTTGCTTAATATCTGACTACTTGTATAAGAATTACAAAAGGTGAATCTGTCTTTGTAAATCAAGAGCTCACTGAAACTGAGGCGCTTCATGATATTAGTTGGTGTCTTCAATGAGATGTGCACTTTATTGAGTTCTCGATGCTTAAACTAGGATGCATATTTTGAGATTACATCTAGAATAGTTTAATTGTCAGAAAGCGCCACTGCTTGCTGTTCCAGCTGACTTTGGTCAACACTCAAAGCATCAGTTGTCTCTGTTTCTAGTTTTGATAAAATTGCTATTGTCTTTGTGACAAGTGCTCACTACCTCTTCACCATTCTCTAATTTAATCATATTTCCATTTTATCCTCCTTTGTATCTTTCTTTCATCTTTCTCTCTCTGTATCTTTTGTGAAATTTGCACCATGACCCAGGATGTGTTTGAGTAGCTTCTGTGCTGCTGGGATCTATCCTATGGGCATGGCTGCCACTGTACCTTCCTCTTTGTCCTACTCTCTACCTACTGTCACTGCTACTGTTTTGCCATCTGAATTCCGACAGCATGGTCATCCTCGTGTTTTTGTTATTTATAGTTCATATTAAATTAGACCCATTACAAATTAGAGAATCACACTATGCGGACCTGTGCGCACTGCAGGATCCTCGTGGTTTATAAACATTAGTACCTATAAGCCCCAAGGTTTTTCACCTAGTTTAGCCGCCTAATGGCTTTAACCAGAACACTGCTTGTTTGAGGATTTTCCCTATCCTGGGTGCATCAGGTTCTTGTCAATTTTCTGCTTCTACTCACTAAAATCATTAATTGCATTGTGGAACAAAATTTATGATGACTTAAGTTCAATGTTTTTTTTTAAATTTTTTTTTAATTTGGGGTGTGGAATCCATTTTCTTTTCTTAAAATTTTCTCTTTCACGTCGAGTTTTAGAGCTGTAGGCTCATCATTTTCTTAAAAACTATGAGATAAATGTCTATGTACGTATGTAAATAAAACACTAAGATAGGATAGTTACAAGGTTTCAATCCCCCCAACAAAGAAGGATAAAATAAAATAGAACTTAGAATGATATGCCCATGGCTGCGAGGTTAAGATAAAAGACAGTCCTCTTAATTCCTACTACACTAGCTTTCTTTTTGCAGATCTTGATAGTACAGAGCAGACCTATTGGGTGCTGTGCATGTCTCAACTGTGACTGTACAAACAAGCTGCTATGTATTTGGAGATAATTCCATTTGAAATAAACTGACAAGTCTTACTTTAGTTCATCAATAGAATTTTGCTTATCTGGTAAGATGTGGAGAAAAAAACTTGATGTGCTTAAAAAATGACCGCTATTTTGGAATCGTCATAGAAATTTTGAAATCGTCATGCCAATTTTGAGAGTGAGGATTTCCCCCTATATCATTTTCCTAATGACAGATTTATATTGAGAGTTTGAAAAACCATGACAGTGATTTTTTTTTATTGCTAGTTTCCATTTAAATTTAGGATTAATTTTGTTTTTAATGGGCGCGGCACATATGTATACACCAATGCGCTCAACAGACCAAGCGTTCCCTTACACAATATGTAACATGGTTTTAATCACATGCATGCGTCTTTATTTGCCATGTTCTGTATTTTCCATGCTGGTGACTGTTTGTCATCTAATGTTTCTTTCAAAACACCATCAGCCGGTCCTGCATGTTATTTGTCAAAATTATCACTCCCACTATCTTTGCATGCATGTTAAAATGATCTGACTTGTGTTTGTCTGCCTGCTTCCCCTCACTACCCCTTCCTACTTTTCTCTTCCTTGTGTCTGTTTGGAATGGATGGACTCAAGGACTCTTTGAGGGGCCGCCGCTTATCCCCTCTGGCAGCTCGAAACCATCTCAATGAGACTGTGATCGAAGGAGAGCCTTTTGAGGAGACTGAGGACAAAAAAAAGACCCAAAATAAATATGAGGAAGCAGATGAGAAAAGTAGAGACAATGAGGGGGGAGGTCATGGCACTCCAGAAACTGAGCATAAGCCATCCAGTGATTATGAAAGTGAAAAGAAAGACAAAAGTGATGGTGGAGGAATAGATTTTTTACTAGATGAGGAAAATTTGGACAAGGTCGGAGACAAAGATGACAGACCCAAGACAGTCCAGCATGATGACAAGGAGACAATAGAATGTGCAGAAGTAATGGACAAAGATGTGCAGAAGAAAGAGAATGGCAATAATATTGTTGAAGACTCCCAAAGAAATGACACAGATGTGAAGGAAACTGATTATGAGGGAGTCGTGCATAAGAGTACCACAGATAATGAAGGTGGACATGATGGAATAGAGGAAGAGGATGGTGAAAGTCATGGTGATTTGGAGCGATGCTCCCTGAGTCAGAGAAAATTGTCAGATGATGATGAGGAGGTTTTGGAGAGTTGTGTAGCTAGTGATCAGGGAGAAACGCAGGGGGAGAGAAAAGAGTTGAAAGATGAATTAGACGCCCAAAAAGCTCAATCAGCATATCCGAATGAAGAAGAGGAGGCCATTGAGATGTTTGAGATGGCAACAATTCAATCTGCGCAGCGCGGCAAGGAAACAAGACTTGACGTCCTTACAGTGTCTCACCAAAAGAGGAAACCTGGCAAGATGGAGAGCGTGAATAATATATCCCTCCTTCCTGCAGAGGTAGGGTTTGCTTTTAAATCTCTGCGTGCTGTGTGCTCACATGACATGTTGCTAGATTATCTTTCCATGCGGGGCCAGTCCCCAAAACCCAACCTCAGTCTTAAGGAGCACGAGCAGATAATAACGATGCAGGCTATTCATGTTTTGCGTCTTCTTATTTTAATGTGTGATATATTGGTCAGAGACACCTTTCCAACCAAATCCTTGGTCATTTAAGTTGTCTTATTTTTCTGCACGCATGCTCACTTTGTTTTGGCAACACTGGTTCGTTTGCACAACATAAGCATAGCATTTGCAGCTTTAATACGTGGGAGCGATATGGCTTCTCTAAACACTGTTTTGTGATTTTGTGCGTGCGTCTGCGCGCGTGTGTGTGCGTGCGCGCGCGTTTATCAAAGGTGCGCACATGCGCATTTGATAAAAGCAGCAAATCCATGTGTCCATATCCAAAGTTCTTTTATCGTCAATTAGGTGATCGCATGTGTGTGCGTGTGATTGCAGCACTCTGATTCCAGCGATGTCATTAAGCAGGGTTCATCCTCCATAAATGTGAAGGTATTGTGATTATGCAGTGTGACTTTATCTAGCCTTCACTTGAATGATTTTTTGTGTGTGTCTGTGTCTGTCTCTGAACAAAATATATCGCTCCCCCAAACGTTTAACAGTTCACTCTCTACAGAAATTTGTGCTGCAATTGAGGGACAATTGGTCAATAAAACTTTGTTAAAGTAATACATCTCTGTGGTCATGCTACAGTATATCAGATGTGGCGTAAACCGTGACTCCCGACTAATTTTTATCGGTCATGTCTGCTCAGTGTGAATGTGCGCTCACAATTGGAAAGCAGCACAAGACAAAACTAGATTTTCTCTATATCTGTAGAAAAGGTACAATGAATGAGGGCTGGGAAATATTTTCTTAGTCATGGTTTGCTTACATTTGAATTTTGTTTTGCACATACTATTACTATAGCAAAGATTTAGGCCAGTGGTTCTGGACAACTTGTTTGATAAGGTATTCTTTTGTCTCACCTAGATGTCTGAAAAGGTTTTGGACTTTTCTGATCTGTCTGGCTCTGTGAGTCCATTGGAGGATAATGATGATGAAGAAGTAAAAAAAGATGAGATGGATAAGTACATAAAGGGCGAGACTGCCAAGAGGTTAGTTGCTTCCATGCTGTTTATATCGAGTAAACGAATGTTTATGGTGAAATTGTTTCTACAGAATAGACTCCAGACACAAACACCTTGTGTTTCTAATGCACTGCCACTCATTTTTCCTGTACATTTGAACCAGGCGTAATAAAACTCATAGATGGACTACACTCATTTTTAAAACTGATAAATGAATGAAAATCATATTTTCTGTTCTCAGAGTAGTGACTATTAAAATGAATGAATATTGTCATGAAGGACTCCAGAGGCATTTTAATGAATTGACATTCAAAATGTGCTTTCTCCAAAGGCGTTTGCAGCTTGCAGTCAAAGACAAAGCTGCATCTCCAAAAGTAGAAAGACTCGTGCTCCACCAATCAAGTGTTGGGAGCCAACAAATAGCAACTGGTCTCAGCTCAGGTGTGAATCTACCCAGGCCTGAAACGTCTAGAGGTCGACTCTCCAGAACTTCCAATGCCCAAATCAATGAAGGAGAAGCTGCCTCACAGAATTATGTGAGCCCATTGGAGAAAGAAAACTTTGGAATCTGGAAAAATGAGAAGAAGACAGACCGGGAAGAAGGAAATGAGTGGAGGAATACTGAAAAGGAAAAGAGTCTAAACGAGAGGACCAGCGAGCTTGACAGGAAGCGTGGCAATGTCGTTTCGGGAGTGGAGAACCGCAATGAGCAAATAATGGGGGAGAAGAAAAGTAGATCGTTTAATCTTCAGGAGACGATGAGCAGAGAGGAAGAAGAGGAGAAGGAACGTTTGAAAAGAGAGAAGGAGATGAGAATCTCTCTCTTCATGGAGGAAATAAAGAGAGAGGAGGAGGCAGAGAAGGTCCAATTATTGCAGAAGAAGGAACAAAGAAATGATCTCCTCCAAGAGGAGCTGAGAAGCAAAGAACAGGAGGAGATAAAGCTAACAGAAGAGAGTGAAGAAAAACTCAGGTACTATCGTAATCACGCTCAATTTGTCGATGTTTTTTATCAGCACTTTGTACTTTGAAACCTTATGTTTTGTTTAGAATCATCTCCTTTTCAATCAAATGATATATGTGAGAAATCCAATACAAAAAGGATAAAGAAGCTAACAAATTCAACAGATCATCACCATGAACTTTTTTATCTCTGAGGAGCCAACAAATTATGGTCCTATAGCCAGGATACTATGATTTGTTATTTTCCAGTCTCACAATTCTATTAATTATCAATGATACTGAACCAATGGGAAGCACAGTGGGGCACTGGTTAGCACGTCCGCCTCACAGTTCAGAGGGTACGGGTTCGATTCCACCTCCGGCCCTCCCTGTGTGGAGTTTGCATGTTCTCCCAGTGCCTGCGTGGGTTTTCTCCAGGTCCACCCATTTCCTCCCACATCCCAAAAACATGCATGATAGGCCATGCCGATTAAGTCCGAGTGCGATGGTTGTTCGGTTCTGTGTGCCCCACGATTGGCTGGCAACCAATTCAGGGTGTCCCCCGCCTACTGCCCGATGACAGCTGGGATAGACTCCAGCACGCCCACGACCCCCTGGGGACAAGCGGTACAGATAATGGATGGATGGACTAAAAAACAATATCATTTCCATGTCACTTTTCACCGTTTTAAAATATTTCTTGTTTTAGCAAGAACCGCATTCATTTTGAGTGGTATCTAATCCAATAGGTGTAAGGTCATCATAATGTGTCATTTGCATGTTAGTACCAAATAACATTTACTGTTGAAAAAAACCTGAGAAGTTTTGTTTCTTTTGTTTTTTCTGCCTTGTCAGGACTCTAAAACAGCATCTTCTGTCCAAGAGAAAAGAAGAGGAGGTAAGGTTGAACATGGAGTCTGACCGGATCCTGGAGGCACTAAAAGAATCTGCTTTGAAGGAGAGAGAGAGGCAGCTTCACGAGCTCAGGTCAGAGTAACAAAGGTGCACGGGAGCACTTGCTGCATGAAATTATTTTTATAATTCAAAAACACAAATCGTTGCTTGCTTTAATTGCCTGAATGTTCATGTGGATTTAATAATACTTATATTAATACTGATACAAACATTGAATGATTTATTTGTCCAAATTGTAAACATAATAGATGAGTACGATGACTGGTCACATGAAAGGAATGTACTAAGCTTTAATTGATACAATGTTGATGTGTAGCTATATTTCTGTGTTCAGGGAGGAGAGTGAAGCTATGCTGAAAGACTTGCGTATCACACTTGAAGAAGAAAAGGCAGCAGAACGTAACAAGTTGGAGGCTCAGAATAACTTGGAGATTGAGCGTCTGAAGGCGGAGTCAGACGGGAAGCTGCGAGCAGAAAAAAAGAAACTCCAAGAAGAGAAACTAAGCTCTTTTAAACAGGAGGTAGTTGATCATTTTTTATAATTTTATTTTGTTTATTAAAACCCCCCAGCAATAAGCATGTTAACGAGACACAACATCTTCATGGTAATTTTTTTACTGTCTGTTTGTTGTGTGCTTAAAGGTTATTGGTACTGAGAGCAGGAGGGAGCTGATTGGTCCACGTCCTGAAGAGCAGCTTGCAAAGTACCACAGAGAGGTACTCTATTGGAAGTACTTTGCAAATTCACTATGATAAAGCTTTCATTCGACCCTACCTTTCCTTGTGCAGCTGTCTGATTTGCTAGTGGAAGTGCGGGAAGAAGTGCAGCGTGACCATGAAAAGAAACTGGAAGCGCTGAGGGAGGAGCACAAGAAAGAGCTGAACAAGATCAGAGAGAAACAACTGGAGGAGGTCAGTTGTTTTTTCTGCTATTTCTGCTCTCATTGTGCTGAGAAAGATGTCTATCTAAAGCCATCTATAATTTCAGCAAGCCGACATTCACATAATTAGATGGAGAAACAACACTTCTAACAAAATCACAAGCAATAAGTATTGTGTACTGAATTTTTGATCGTCAAGCAGGCAAACAATTTCATTTCGAAGGGCTTTTTGATTCATGTTTGTTTTCATAACTTCATGTCTGTTGTGTTTTTAACATGCCTACTTATGACTTAGCCCTTCCTCCTATTGCAAAACAAATGCGAGAATATGACCTCCCCCTTACTCCCTAAAAGTGTTTATAATTGCCTACCTCATAATTTAAACAGGAAATGAAACAATGATCATAAAACAGTTTGATGTTTCAGACTCGTCAACATTACCCTAAAAAATAAATGACTCTCAAATTACTGGAATTAAAAAAACAAAACGTGTTTAAAATAACATGCAGCAGTCATTCCATAATGTCAATTAACAGCCGATGCCCAATTAGGGCTGCTCAATTAATTGAATTTTAAACATTATTACGATTTTGGCTCTACACAATCGCAAAATTCATATAATCGAGGAAAAATTATTATTTGCTGTTTCTGTTTTGAGAGTGTAGAGAATGGAGACCGAGGACATATTTAACAGGAACGTTTCTCTTTTAAAACATGTTCAATAAATGCTGTTCGAAACATGTCCAATAAATGCTGTTTCAATTTCAAAAACATAATCATATAAATAATTGTGATTTTAACATTGAACAAAATAATTCTGATGATGATTTTATACACAATCGAGCAGCCCTATGCTTAATTTAGCTTTTTCCCGAGATACAAAGATTTTTCTCTCAATCTAGTATCACTTCAGTTTACAGTACTTTGTTGTACCCGGACCCGGCTTTTGGGCCCATCTTGTGGCATTTCAGGGCATTTCAGAATGCCGAGAGTTGAGTTTGTCAAAAATGATGTGAGGATAGGTTCCACAGAAAAAATGCAAACATTGCATGGATCATTTTTTCCAGCTCAAAATGAGATAACCGACTTAAATATAGGATTAATCCTTTTTTTTTTTTTCTTTTTTTTAAAAGAATTTTGTATTGTATTTGATTTTTTTGTGTTTATTTGTTACAGGAAAGTGCCCAGAGGGATCGCTTGCTTTCTACTCTGCAGATTGACAGAGAGCATCTTCAGGCCTCACACGCTCATGAGCTGGAAAGACTCCACAAGCAACTTGACAGTGAAATAGAAAAGGCACAGCTGACACATTCACACAGGGTAAGATCAGTCAGACTCGTACATCGATATCCTGTACATGCAACCTGTCATATGGCTAAAGAAAATATTGGCCTTTTAACAAGAAGGCTGATAAAGAGTCAGGATATCAGAGTAAGCGATGGTTGGACTGATGTTTCATGCAAAATGTTCGTATTATAGGGGGCCATTGGTTGACAAGAGTTGCATTCCTGCTGCAACAAAGCACTGTAAATTTGTCTGCAAGTCGAGATGCTCCAGAGTTTATCACTAAACTATGATCAAGCAGTAATAAAGTGGTTATTACAGAAAATATATTAACATAAAACACTTGTATGCTGAAAATATGAAGCAATAAAATTATGGGAGTGAGAGTGCTTTCTTTTGCCACAAACGTAATCTTACTCCACTGGGCAAAATAGTTCACGGCCTGCTGTTTATAACTTTGAAATGTTTTATCTCGGTACCAAGCACCTCTTGAAATGAATCCAATTGCCTGGAAGAATTCAAGTGGACAATACATTTTCACACTATGAGTGAATGGTGCATAAACAACACCCTGCCCCCTGTAAATTTATCTTACTTTTGGTACAATGTAAGATGATTAAAAACTGCGGGAATACACATTCCAAAGTCATGAAGGACATGGTACTTTTGATTCTTTCTGCAGGAGTCAGAACTACAGGATCTGATCAGTCAGTTGGACCTGAGAGCAAAAAAGCTGAAGAGAGAGGAAGAAATTCTTCATAGCAAGGTACAATTTGTTCATGAACTCACCAGATCACAGCTAAAACTATTTGGACTAACAATGTACGTATCTTCCTAGACTGAAGGTGTTAACAGGAAGAGGAAGATGCTTGGTGAAGAGGAGGAGGATCTTGACAAACGGATAGGGGTGGGGTGTTTTGTGCTAAAGAAGGTTACCTACGTATTAATAAAAACTTAATTTGTATGTTCAGGTCTTACACCAAGTGACAATGGAGAGAGATCAGCTGAAGCTGGCGCTAGGGAGAATGAAGGAGGAGCAAGTTCAAGCTCGAGAACTCCTCCGCGTGGTGCGGGAGGAGAAGAATGAGGCCCGGCGGGAGGAGGAGAGGTCAAAGGAGGAGAGAGACAAAGTCAGGGAGGAAAGCAGGAGGGTGAAGGAGGACAAAGAGCAACTGGAGTGTAAAGTGGCTCTGCTGGAAGAACGATGCGACCGGCTCAGTCGCAGAGTCAGGTATGCTGAAATGTTCACAGATGTAATTATGACATTGAAAATGAAGTTGGTACTACATTGCAACTTGGATTTTAAAAACATAATCAATTTCCTCTGCGTTGGATTTGTAGTGAGTTGGAATTAGGTGAAGGAGGAAATTCCTCCAGACAAAAGGACAAATATAAGGTGACGTCGCCCTCCTGTGGCCAACGAGACTCATCACTAAATCTGGATGATCTGGACGAACAGTTTCCATCCTCAGTACATGACAGTAAAAACACCATCCTGGAGTAAGTACAGTTCAGCCTTTGTGTTATTGTAACATACTGATTTACTCATCCAGTCTAAAAATGTATTCCAGAATTTACATTTACACTGACTGAAAGTGATGGCACAATGAGGTTTCGATTTGCAAACAAGTACTATATGCCATCTTGATACTCCCCTGAAAATTTTGTTGGTTATTATGAACATGCTTTTGATTTATATACAGTAATCCCTCGCTACATCGCGGTTCGTTTATCGCGGTTTCACTACATCGCGTTTTTTTTCCCCAAATTAAAAAACAAAATTAAAAGTTATAATAAAACTTCAAAATTGAGGAATTATGGCACAAAACTTGCCCACACGCCAGCAGAAGCCAAGCAGTGCCCACACAATTGCAGTGCGTACACTTGTACCTTATTATAAAAACAATTATAATAATAAGAGTTCTTAAAACATATTTACAGTGTTGCACCTTGTTATAGAAAAATTGTTAGAATAATAAGAGTTCTAAAAACATATTTACAGTATGTACACTTGTACTTTGTTATAAAAATTATAATAAAAGTTGTTCTAAAAACATATTTACAGTATGTGTTAAGAATTCCCCATATTATTTATGTTATTCAGCCGTGCTTTGATTTGAGGTAGGGTGATACATTTTGAAGGGCGTTTTCAGGCCGTTTTTCCAAAACTTCCTGTTTTACGTTCATGTACATATGTCGGTTACAGTGGTACAGGAGTCATTGACTATGTAAGTGGGTCTCCTAACAAGAGAAATGACCGATCACATGTGTCTAACCTTTCGGACAATGTATAGTATTGCTCCAAATGTTCGTTCAAATTCCTTTAGAGCAAACTCGAGGCCCAGGGGCCAGATATGGCCCGCCACATCATTTTATAAGGCCCGCAAAGACAAATTGTGCATCAAATTCGTGTGTCATGACTAGAATTGCAAATTGTCTTCACTTTTAATGATATCTTTTTTTTAGATATTTGACCAGTTTTTACTCGTCTGATTTGAAAACAAGTTATTTGTCAGTTTGTTTTGTAGCTTTTACTGTATATAATATGAGGTGCTCATACATTTATTTGGGTTGACAGTCATAATGGCCCTCTGAAAGAAGCTATGACTACAATGTGGCCTGCAAAAAAAAAAAAAAAAGAGTTTGACACCCCTGCTTTAGAGGTCCGTTTTCATGTTAGCACGATCGCGAATTAGCATCTTTCCGCTAACTCGTTAGCCTGCCCAGTATTCCTTGTTAACATGTTACACGCACACATGTATAATATTTATATTTTCAATATTTATACAAAATGTTCTGTGTTATTTATGCTATTAATGTATTATTTACATGTTTGAAACAATTATTTAATGTTCTAATAATAAAATATGCACTTAAATGGTTTCATATACATTTATTGACACAAAAAAATGTACAGATAGAAATAAAAATGTACAGATCAGAGGGTGACCGTACTTCGCGGATTTCACTTATCGCGGGTGGTTTTTGGAACCGATTATCCGCGATAAACGAGGGATTACTGTACCTTTAAATGAATGCTGA
Organism: Syngnathus typhle; assembly: GCF_033458585.1. Classification (NCBI taxonomy): domain Eukaryota; kingdom Metazoa; phylum Chordata; class Actinopteri; order Syngnathiformes; family Syngnathidae; genus Syngnathus; species Syngnathus typhle. The sequence continues at coordinate 15,329,122 of NC_083743.1, forward strand.
AATTTCTTTTCTCATTTTCAATCTTTTCATCAAATATTTTTAGTGCACAGAAAAAACAAAAAAGAAATGGGCCTCATTGTTCCAACTATTTAGAAGGGCATTTTGTGCATTGCTGGTGATTTTTAAAATCATAATCCTTGCATCCCTATTTTTTTTTAATATGACTGAAATCCAATATATTAAAATATGTGATTCCATGCAACAAAAAAAGGCATTCTAATTAATGGTCGATTGATATCACAATTTGCTCATTTATGACATTCAGTTCAATTAAATATACTTTATGCATATATATTAGATCGCGGGGCAATCTAAGATCCAAGTAATATAATCCAAACCAATGATGCAGTTTCACACGGCTCTGTTCAGATTTGGCGGATTCAACTCCTCACATTGTGGATCCATTGACAAGACCAAAATCTTCCTGGAGAAGGAAAGCAGCCGACTATTGCAGAGACAGAATCTGCATGTCGCTCACAGCAACTCCACTCATCAATCCAACATGGAAGGAAAGGTGCAGTAACTCTGCAGATGTTATCTATATTTCTTGTTGCATGTTTAATGAACTGTCTTATTGCATTTTCTGTCTCTTGTCAGGAGGCTGGAAGTTTCTCTGAGCTCCAGCAGACGGTTAAGAATGGAAATGCTCTCAATCGTAGGAAAGAACAACTGAAGCAGCTTGATACTTCCATTGCTGACGAGGTTAGCATTGAGCATACGATCACATCCAGTCTGCCAAGGGAGCTCCCCTGACAGTCCAGGCCTATATATATGGCAACATAACTAAAACTAAATCATCTTTTTACCCATAGTCAACCTGTATCTCTGGGTTAAAAAAAAAAAAAAAGATATGCTAATGGTACTCAGCATAATTTTCAAGTTATGAACAAAAAATGAATGTTTTTAAGCAAACCCCCCAATGAAAACAGTATTTAAAAAAAATAAAAATGTATTTTGAGTATTTTATGTTTTATTTTATGCAGCATTGTTTCAGCACATTTTATAGGAAATCAAAAGCTATCAGTTTGTCAAAAACAAATAAAAGATGGAACTTGACCTGTCAAGATGTTTTTGATTGAAATGGTTTTTGGTTTCAGTAAATACGATGTCCTACTGCTGCAAATTCAACAAATAAAAATGTCAGTTCTTTTCTACCTATTAAATGTCTATGATCATTTGGAAGAGAGTATTTTGAAAACAGATATGTTATCATTGGATGGTTTGTTTAAAAAACACATTCAAATTATTCTCTAACAGTTGATGACTTAAATTATACTGAGTGCCATTTGTTGTGTTGCATGGTAGTTGAATGATAAATAATCCTGATAAAAGATAATGCAGATGTTCCTTACTGTGTGCAGTACTGTGTTCTTGCTAAATATGTTCTCCTTCTTGATTCCCTTTACAGTCATTCCTTCAAGATGCATTCCTCTTGGCTGGAGAGAGGAAGGTCACATTTGATGTGACAGATTCGGACCTCAGCAGCACTGTTGACCCACCCGATGAGACAGGTGACAAACATTGCCCTTATGCCCAAGAGGAAACAATTTTGTATTTTGACTACATTTTCCTTCCTCATCCCATCTGTTGTCCTGGCTGTCACTTATCAGGATGTGGCTTGACATTCTTGGCCAAAGTGCAAGAGTCCCAACATCAGATCTCAGGCCAGCTCAACACTGTTTTAGGTGCTCTGGGCTCATTAGCCCAGAAGCAGAGCAATGCATCTCTCCCAGCCTTCCCTGCAGCCCTGTCTCATTCCACTCCCAGCACAAGATCTTTAACCACTCCAGGCCCAACCCCTTTTGGCCAACCTAACCCACTTTGGCTGTCGTCAACCCAAAGCGGCCCCGGACCGACAGTCTACCCGGATAGCTGCATCAAAAGTGGACTGAGAACTGCTGAGGATCTCACACTCCGCAGATGGAGAGAGATATTTCCCGGTATGCTCAGTTGAACAATTTATAACTTGATCTGGGTAGTGATCATTCTTGTTCAGCTGTTGTCATTGTTTTTTTTTGTTCCTCAGAAGCAGCAGCACTCAACACCAGCACCCTGAAGACATCCACATCACCCCTATCCTATACTCCTGCTAGGTAGTCTTTGCCTTTAATTGCAGTATTTTCTAGAATTCCTTTCATTCATGACAAATGTATTTCCACTAGTACTCAACACCCGATGTTTTGTGTTTCCCCATAGCCTGCAAGTTCAAAAGTCAGTGAAAGTGGATGGCCGTAAACTGCAGAACCTGATTGAAAGCAACAAGAGATGGCTGGAAATGCGAAAGAAAGACAACAGCATGTATCCTATCATCACACATTATTCCACAATGACTTGCTATTTTTGCTTATGGCCTTTTCTTTCTTGTAATGTTGGACACTATGTAAGAAATAGAGGTACAGCAGGAGTCCATTTCTGTACCTAAGTTACACTACAGGAACTCTTGTCAATTTTTCAAAAACCTGAAAAATCTGATAAATCATCACCAAAGTGGATGTGGATGATTGAAAATGGATTGGTAAATGATAGCCTTCTGCATGCCAATTTAACCTAATTGCAACAGATATCTCTCAAAATAAGCTCAGAATTGGAAATGAGTAAATAAACACAGCTATGACTAAACTTTTTGGAAATGTAAATTCTGTGTTTAAATGTTTTGACCAAATTCACACCAGATATTGAAACACACATAATTTTAAGCCCTGGTTGTCATTAGTTGTTAATGTTCTGTACGCTCTTTTTCCATTGTCTGTTCACTCCCAAACTTTTGATCTTACATTCCTTTATGAAGATGTACAACTTACAAAGTATTGAAATGCACCCATAAAAACATAGACAGTACTCCAACATTTTAAAAAAATGAGGACGGGGGGATACAATAAACACGTTTATCTACAAAATATAAACACTCATGATACTCACATAATCAGTTTCCCCTTTCCAAAGGCTAAAGGTGTAGCTGCTGCCACCAAGCATGGTCCTTAGCCATTTATCTTGAATAATAATCCTTTCCAATAAATTTCAATAAATCATGACACAAATAGCAATAAGATGCTTATACAAAACTCACCTGTGTGGAGCCAAACTGTTCCAACATGATGAAGGATACCGGTAGATCCATCTAACTGCATTACCAAGGAGCTGAACAGGACAAGTTTTCAAAAAAGAAGGAACAGATTGTTGTGTAAACTGTTTGTGTCCTTAACTGAGCGCCTCAGACCTCTCTTCACCCGCTATCAGGCTTCATCCTCCCAGAGCAATCTCGTCCAGCTTGGCCTGGATGACAAGGATCGGATCAGAGTCTGCCACTACTGATGACACAACACACTGTGGAGTCCTGCTGGGCTCTGTTCCCTGAAAAATTTGGAGAACAAATGTCCACACGACTGTAATGACTCTGACTTTTCACACTAGTGATTCAGTTCTTTAAAGGATTTGTTTACTCTGTGAAGTTTAACTATTGGTGCTATAGGGAGGAGACAGCCCACATTGAGGTCTCACTGGCCGATGTCCCATTCTCAACTACAGTAGACTGGATTTTGCTCAGGTGATGTCCATGATAAGGCGCACATTTATTTATTGTTATTCAAGTAAGGATGACCTTGTACAGTAGCTACTGTTGTGTCTGTCCCATTATTCAGTTCGGTTTACATTGGAGGCAAAACCCCTGTGCTGGACACAGGATTTCGTATTTTCCAGAGATGTCCTTTAATTTTTCTAGTAAAAATCACACATAATGTGATATAAAAGTGATCTAAGGGGGACCCGAAGGTCCTCTGTTTTATCAACTCCACTGTCAAAATGAGTAAGCCCTAATTTCTATCATCTGTAACGCACTACACTCTGTTTTCCGTGGTTTTTTTTTATTGTTCTTGATGTTTGATCGTATTTCTGTCTTTGCTAATGGTTTCGTGAAATACTTTTATACGTCAGTTTTATCTACTTGTCTCTAAATCCCAAGTGAGTGTTAAGATGCAGACAATTCAGCTTATCAGTAGTTATGAGCTTTGTGCATTTATATTTTTGTATTAAATGTTTCAATAAGTTGTTTTTCTACAACTAGTATATTTTCTGTCAATATTTTAAATTTGTAATTGCTGCAGGTACACAGCAAGTAAAATATCCATCCATCCATTTTCCGAACCGCTTAGTCCCCACGGGGGTCACGGGAGTGCTGGAGCCTATCCCAGCTGTCATCGGGCAATAGGCGGGGGACACCCTGAACCGGTTGCCAGCCAATCGCAGGGCACACAGAGACAAACAACCATTTGCACTCGCACTCACACCTAGGGACAATTTGGAGTCTTCAATCGGCCTACCAAGCATGTTTTTGGGATGTGGGAGGAAACCGGAGTGCCCGGAGAAAACCCACGTGGGCCCGGGGATAACATGCAAACTCCACACAGGGAGGGCCGGAGGTAGAATCAAACCCGCACCCTCCTAACTGTGAGGCGGACGTGCTACCCAGTGCGCCACCGAGCCACCCGTGATTAAAATATTGTACACTAAATAATTATGCTGTGAGGCTGTCATTATACAGGTGCAAAGCATATTGTATTAAAAGTCAAGTTTATTTGTATAGCCCTAAATCACAAGCAGTCTCAAAGGGCTTCACATAGACAGAAATTGACAATTATTCTCAAAGCATCCCCTGATCTTAAGCTCCCAAAAGGGCAAGGAAAAACTTAAAAACCCCTACCGGGGGAAAATGAGAAACCTTGAGAAGGGACCACAGATGGAAGGATCCCCCTTTCAGGATCACCAGGTTGAAATGGATGCACAAATGATACAACATGAAAATCAATGAAATAAAAAGTCGATGTGCATGTTAAAAGGTCACATTGACAGTTTTATTCCAAAATTCATTTCAAAATCGGCTTTCATTTTGGTGCATCTCGTAGTGACATTAGAGATCAGTTTGTGTGTTGTTGGTTTTTTACTATTGCCATTGGTGCTGAGAGAAAGCAATAGAGCAAGGATATCCAAACATTTGTGTGGTGGGCAAACCACTGAGCTTCATGTTGCTTTAATTTTTCATGGTATTCATGTCACCTTGTCAGATTGCATGTCTGGTAGTGCCTCTTGATATTGAATTCCTTGAACACAGTTTTGTATTTCAGTTGAAAGTGACAGCAAAAATAGATTACCGTATTTTCAGCCCTATAAGGCGCACCTAAAAACCTAAATTTTTATCAAAAGTCAACAGTGCGCCTTATAGTCCGGTGCGCCTTATATATGGATCAAGTGATGAATTTGTTGATCCATACTGGTTGTACACAGTGCTCTGCCAAAATGTTTTAGTACGTTTTAGTACGACTAGTAAATTACAAGGTTGCATCGCTTCCCAACGTTACGGTAACTGTAGTCAGGGGGCGTCACCGAATAGCTGTTGTACCCGCGAGGCTATTTCATTTCAAAATAGGCTGCTCCGTTAATGTTTCGAGTAAATCTACGGATCGATATGGAAGGGAAACATAGGTAAGTAGTACCAATGTGTTAGATCGAACTTTAGTCAGTTCTGATCATTTTATAGGAGATCGTTTGAGAAACGCGATTGTTTACACTTTGCTGAGGCTCATGGGAGATTGCGAGCTGAGGGTCATGGGTCTTTGCGGATGGCTAATGCTATAACGATAGCTGCTATACGCGCGAGGCTATTTCATGTCAAAATAGGCTGCTCTGTTAATGTTTCGAGTAAATCTGCGGATTGATATGGAAGGGAAACATAGGTAAGTAGTACCAATGCGTTAGATCGAACTTTAGTCAGTTCTGATCATTTTATAGGAGATCGTTTGAGAAACGCGATTGTTTACACTTTGCTGAGGCTCATGGGAGATTGCGAGCTGAGGGTCATGGGTTTTTGCGGATGGCTAATGCTATAACGATAGCTGCTATACGTGCGAGGCTATTTCATGGCAAAATAGGCTGCTCTGTTCATGTTTCGAGTAAATCTACGGATCGATATGGAAAGGAAACATAGGTAAGTAGTACCAATGTGTTAGATCGAACTTTAGTCAGTTCTGATCATTTTATAGGAGATCGTTTGAGAAACGCGATTGTTTACACTTTGCTGAGGCTCATGGGAGATTGCGAGCTGAGGGTCATGGGTTTTTGCGGATGGCTAATGCTATAACGATAGCTGCTATACGTGCGAGGCTATTTCATGGCAAAATAGGCTGCTCTGTTCATGTTTCGAGTAAATCTACGGATCGATATGGAAGTGAAACATAGGTAAGTAGTACCAATGCGTTAGATTGAACTTTAGTCAGTTCCAATCATTTTATAGGAGATCGTTTGAGAAACGCGATTGTTTACAGAGGGCTCGTTGGTTATTGGCTAGTGGGTGCATACCGCAACCCTAGTCAACCTCAGTTTGTTGCAGTAAAGCTTCTATTTTATGCGCATTATAGTCCGGTGCGCCTTATATATGGACAAAGTTTTAAAATGGGGCGTTCATTGAAGGTGCGCCTTATACCCCGGTGGGCCTAATAGGGCGGAAAATACGGTAATATATTCTGTATTTCTTTTTCGAATGAATCTGCCGATTAATCGGCAATCTTTATTTTTCTCTTTCAAACATTGGCATTGGAATCAGTCGAAAAAATTCAGTGAGTGGACCTTCTGTTGCACAATAACTGTTTGGAGTTTGAATTCCCCACCGTGCTTCCGCGACGCCTCGTCATCACGCTTTCTGATTGGCTGCACATCACTGTCAACCGGCTGCGTGCTCTTTTGTCCGAGAGGGACACCACACAAAAAGTCGGGCCAGAAAAATCTAACGTGTTGAATATCATCAATTTGACGTCCTACCAAGCCGCCGGGACCAGTTTGAGGACACCACACACGGCATGATTATATGCTAAGATTATCCTTGGAGCCATTACTAAATTCAGGGCTGAATTACAATTGTTGGGAAGGAACATTCAAGGCTAAATTCAGGCCTATAATCTTGCTGTGTGAACCAAGCTTACCTTTACAGGCTATATTTCTCTCTGTATGGGAGTTGTATTAGTATTTTGACAATACTGCAAGAGGCAGCCTTGAGAAGGAATTGCTAAGAGTTAAACAGCACACAATTGCCACCCATGATGCCTCCCTCACGCACATATTAAAATGTAACAAAATAATTACTGAATAAAATACATACAAGAGGACACCTGATTTTTAACACTATAGTACTCACCAAAGTCAAATTATAGCGCATGTGAGAAAGAGAAACTTTGGTATTATTGAACATAATGAAATGCATGGTGGGACTATTCAAACTCACATTACCGTCTGAGGGAGTTACATCAATTTTTAAAAGTATTGAGATAATTATCAATCATTGCAATACATTCTATATTCTTTTTAGGATGAGAATTCATAAATACGCGTCATAAATGAACACTGTGGATATACTGTTAAAGTGCTACTACCAACATGGATTAGGACAGTTTTGCGACCTGCTAACGTCAGCCTCGTCATCAGCCTCGTCGTCAGCCTCGTCGTCAGTTGCGGCTCCAATTATTCCACAGATCTACATATATGTTATAGTCACTCCCCGTATCCCGCCGATTGCGACTGGGACTCCCCGAATGCCGCCGATTGCAGTGGGGACTCCCCGAATGCCGCCGATTGTGGCTGGGACTCCACGTATGCCATCGATTGCGGCTGGCACTCCACGTATGCTGCCGATTGCGGCGCGGACTCCCCGAATGCAGCCGGTTGCACGCGGACTCCCCGAATGCCGCCGATTGCGATTAGGGCTGGGACTCCCCGTATGCCGCCAATTGCGGCGCGGACTCCCTGAATGCCGCCGATTTCGGCTGGGACTCGCTGAAAGCCGTCGATTGCGGCGCCGACTCCCTGTATGCCGCTGATTGCTGCTGGGAAAACCCGTATGCCGCAGATTACGGTGGGGACTCCCCGAATGCCGCCGATTGCGGCGTGGACTCCCGGATTTCTGCCGATTGTGGCGCGGACTCCCAGAATGTCGTCGATTGCAGCGCGGACTCCCCGAATGCCGCCGATTGCGGTGCAAACTCCCCGAATGCCGCCGATTGCGGCTGGGACTCCCGGGGAGATAACTATATTGTAGCGTTACCAAAGTACCAGGCAAGACATGGATTTGGTAACCGGCTCTTTATTTCACAAAACAAGAGCTCAACATATGAGTGTGTACTCAAAGCAAGCGCCCTGGATGGCTCTTCCCATCATCCCCCGCTGCCTTCACGGCCTCGCTAGATAATCGGAAACTACTCAAGTCTAACAACATACACGTTGCTACTCTAAATAAACTATATATCAAATAACTATAACATAAATAAGTAGTTTATCGAACTTTCTGTCACTCCAAATCATTAAATCTCCTGAGTCCGGAAGTCAGTGAATGGAACTCATTGTCAGTGAGACTCCAATTATTCCACAGCCATAGTGCGCCCTCATGCGGTTTAAAGTGAAAATAACGTGAAGTGATCAACTATACTAGTAAGTAATGTGTTAATGATCAAGTAAAAATTTGTGAATGATTTCACATGTAAATCGCTCCTGAGAATAAGTTCTCCCCCACCCAAACTATGAAAAAAATGCGAATTATAGTTCGAAAAATACGGTAGTTTTCTTTTTCTCTTGTTTATGTATGTAGTGTATATTGTTTTCATGTTTGAAATAAGCCAAACCAAAGCAAACCAAATCAGCTTAGAAAAGACTTGCCAAACAACATAATCAGATGCAAGGTTGCCTCAGTATTGCATTTGCAAAGTGAATACTTGTGAAGCATTTTATATATCAATAAAGACAACTTTGTGTTGATAATACAAAAAGATGGAAGTATAACACTAGGTTGCTCCATAACACATTAAGTTTTTAATGGCCATCTTACATATCAGCCACACTAATGAGCATCACGGCTCTGAGGTCCAAGTATACTAGGTTGTCTCGCATTTTTTAAAAAAAAGAATACAAATCACATATTAGCAAGTATTGGTTGTCTCGCATTTTTAAAAAAAAAAACAATACACATCACATATTAGCAAGGAGGCGCAGGAGCAGGCAATTCAAGATTTTAATATTTTTGAGCGCACGCAGCTAAAGCACACGCAGCTAAAGCACACGCAGCTAAAGACTTGTGGGTGTGAACACAGTTGGCTTGATTTGCCACCAATCAAAGCAGCTCCTCTCATTCCCTTTAAAAAGGTACACTTTGGCAGAAGAATAAACTGATTAGCTGGAGTTCATGCAGCGGGTCGACGCGTGCCAAGTATGTTTATAAGGAATTGCAAGCAGAATGCGACGGCTGGATGATTTGGCCCGGGAGATCAAAGATCTGTGAAGTGGGCACTTGGACACAGCCTTCCTCCCCAATCATACGTGTCCTTGTGTGAGCTGCTGTGTCACACCATGATGCTAGAGTTGAGGACGCTCTCCACCACTCATCTGTAGTAGATCCTCAAGACACAGGTCCCTTTCCGGCATGATGATGCTTCTAGATGAAGTGGAGATTTTGGTCATTCTTTAGCAGACAGTGTTTCTGGTACAGGTGACCCATGAGTCATCTTCAAATTTCACTATATGACAGCTGTGGACTTTCATGGAGCTTTCATACGTCAGTAGTGTGAACAGGAGGGGACTCAGAAGACAGCTCTTGGAGGAGCCAGATCAAGGAGGAAGGACGAATGACAGACCGGTAAAATTTAGACCTCTGATGATTCATTCATAGATATGACAACAGTGGGCATCAACCCCCATGAATCATTGTAGAAATCAATTCATTAAACACATTATTATTAATATAATAAAACAATTATTTATTTTGGGGGGGTTGACGGACTGATAGAAGTGATGGCAGGAGCCCTTTTTAAAGAATGAGGACAGATAGAAACGCTGACAATTAGACAATATGAATAAGGACAGATTGATGACGACTGAATGGTGCCCTGGTTGCAAACGGCGGATGAATGATGGACAGGCTGAATTTGGTAATCGCCCACCTCTGACTGATATGTTATTCATAAATATAACACCAGTGGGGATCAAACCACATGAATCATTGTCAAAATAAATTCATTGAGCACATTATTATAATAAAATATTTTTGGGGGTATCGATGATTGACTGACTGCCCTGGTCACAAAAGGACGAATGACGGACAGGATAAATAAGGCCACCTGTCAAGATCTGTCACAGTTCTTTTCCTTGTTTTAATGTCATAGTTTCAGTTTGCGCGTCTGCGTGCTCGCCCCTCCCCTCCTGTGCTCTGATCAGTGTACCGTATTTTACGGACTATAAGGCGCACCTAAAAAACTAAAATTTTCTCAAAAGCCGACGGTGCGCCTTGTAGTCCGGTGCGCCTTATATATAGACCAAATTCCTAAATTTAAACTTGCCCGAAGCATTGTGTCATGAAATCAGTCATAAGTGGCCCGCTGAAGACTATGAATCATGAATCAAAAAGACTATGGATCATTATTTTGTGATTAAAAAGTAATTTGTTGCGTCTGAAGTTGAAATAGAAAAGATAAAATGGAGAATGATTTGATTTGGATTAAAAATCTGACATGACGCATTAATGGTGCGCCTTATAGTCCGGTGCGCCTTATATAAGGACAAAGTTTTAAAATTCGGCATTCATTGAAGTTGCACCTTATAGTCTAGTGCGGCTTATGGTCCGGAAAATACGGTAATTGCCGTCACCTGCCTCTCGTTAACTGTCTTGTCTGTCATTCCCTGTGGGATTGTTCTCGTCTCTCGGCTTCTTGGTTCTAGTCTCCAGTCTGTTCCGGTCTACTCTTTCTGTTCAGTTATTCATGTCGCTAGTTGAGCATCTATAGTTTGTCTTTTGCATTCCTTCAATAAACCCTGGTCCAAGCTGCATTTGGTCGCCCAGCTCCATTCCTTCTATGACACCACCTCTATCTATTTAAAAAGAGTCTGGCATGTTGTAGCCACGTTTCCATCAAAAAAAGCAGAGAACAATTTCGAAACGCGTTGGGTAGAGTAGTACCGTAATTTTCGGACTATAAATCGCGTTTTTTTTTCATAGTTTGGGTGGGGGGGCGACTTATAATGGAGCGACTTATATGTGAATTTTTTCAAAAATGTGAAACCGCGATGTAGCAACGGATTACGGTAATTTGAATTTCAAGTGACGTCAGCAGTGCGGCGCCGCGGTTGTTTACATAAAGGACAAAGATTCGATCACGGGATGACGAAGATGACGAAGCGCCCCACGTAATACCGGCATCATTAGCGGCTTTGTTTCGAAGTGACACGGAGGACGAAGAGTTTGAAGGATTCAAGGATTTGGAGTGACACAGAAGGTTTGAAAAATTATTATGGCTTTTACGCACACCCGATCCTACTCTACGGAGCTCTCTTTCACCTCCGTGGATAGAAATCGGGGGCCGGCGCTCGGGCGGGTGGCTGTCCGGGGACGGTGGATGGGGCTCGGTCATGGCTTTTACGCACGCCCGGTCCTCTTCTATGGATCTCTCTTCCACCTCCGTGGCTGGAAGTCCACGCCGCCACACGCCTGGAAGTTTTTTTGTTAAATAAAGAGCCGTTTACCAAACCCACGTCTTTCCTTGTACTTTGTTAACGCTCCAATATAGTTATATACTAGATCTGTGGAATAGCGACGAGGCTGATGTCAGGGCGCACGCGCGGCGTTGTTGACAAAGGGCGAGGAATTTGATCGATAGATTTAATGATTTTTGGTGCACAGATGGTTTGATAATATTATTGCTTATATAATAGTTATTTGATATCTATTTTGTGTTGGATTTTGTCGAATAAATTGCCCCCCAAAATGCGACTCCGGAGCGACTTATATATGGTTTTTTTCACGTTATTGTGCACGTTATTTATGGCTAATGCGACCTATATTCCCCGGCGACTTTTAGCCCGAAAATTACGGTAAGTGAATTTTATTGACTAGTAGGAAAATGTTGGCTATGAAGAGTGATGGCATTGGTGGCTTGCAAGACGAGCTGAGCAAGCCAACCCGCTTGTTTACCACAATTTGGATTATGTGCGGATAGCTCCCTGTTGCAGAGTTCTTCACATTAGAGATGAAATTGTCACTGAACTCTTTATAAATTGGTATAGTTCGTGCAAGGTAAACTTCACATGCGTCATTAGTGTTGAGATGGACCTAAAATCATCTTTGTAAAGAGGCTTAATCCTCTGAGCTCGAGAAGCTGCTGTACCATGGAGCAGAGCGGTCAAATAAGGTGAGTTTTTTTTAAACAGCATGAGTAAAGACATGGCTACAACAAAAACTCCCACTTGTATTCAAAGAGCTTATCATTTCACTACAAAACTGATGAACTTGTCCTTAATGTATGCCACTTAAGAATGTTCCAATGTTACTTAAACTACAACTATCTGCGATTGGTTGGCAACTACTTCAGGATGTGCCCGCCTACTGCCGGAAGACAGGTAGATGAATGCATTAAACTAATATATTTGCTTTCTAACAAGAGAAACACAATGAATACACACCTGGACAATTCCTTCCTCAGTCACGGCCAAATACGTTGATGCAAAATGCATATGTAATAATAGACATGGACTGGGCAGTATGTAAACAAGTATAATTTTACTCTGATTTCATGACATCCATAAATCAACTTTCTGTTAACATAGTGTGGCATGGGAAATTGCACACATCACACACTGATGTATTCACTCACGTCAAAGAGTGTGTGTTGACATGCACATACACGTGTAGGCATGGTGATGAATTTGAATCCTGGGGAGCGAGCGGCCATCATTCAAATACCCTTGTATTGTCCTTCATCTTCATTGTGAATGTGAGTCAGGGCTTGGCATTGCACCAGACTGGCTCATTACACGCAATGACAAGCAGGCTCTTGCATGCGGACACATACTACCTGCAGGCACAAAGCACACAAAGCAAGGCCAAATATACAGTACAAACAATAAGTGTCACCATGGACATTTGTGTTATTCGCATTATCTTTTACACATGTAGGTAGGATAGGTTAGATAAGAAAACCTGGTGTTAGGAAAGAGGTGAAGGGTCATTGTCACCTTTGCCTTCATGTATGCAGTGATGTTTGTCTGAGGACAAGTTATGAATTCCAAACAGCCAGTGTGTGTGAGCTGAAAGACGAGTAGAAGACTACAAATAGAATGAGAAATGATGACTGCTGTGTGAGAAGGAAAGTCAGTCAGCGTGCTTACTAGAGAGGAACCAGGAACTAACCAGATGGATATAAATGGGCATCAGAAGTTATAGACATCTTTGACTGCGGCACATTCATTACTGGCACATTAATTGTGTAAATAAATAGCAAATTAGACCAAACACCCGCACACTGCAGATCATTTTAAGATGTACTATTCAAGCATAGACCTCAATACATAGAGCCTTAACTACTATGGTCTCTTTGTTAAAGCCCCGATTTTAAAATGACACGTGGCTTGTATCATAGGTGCATATCTGATGTTTGTAATAATGCGATCCTTGTCCAAATCGAGTTATGAGTTATAATGCCTAATATGTATTTTTTTGTAATGAATTGAATTTTTTTTTTTTTTTTAATGTAATTCGGAAACTCCAAGCATTTGATTGCTGTAGTTATGTAGTTAGCCAGCTAAGCTAACGCCTCACACTGCTGAGCAGAGAGGTTGTTGAAGGACAGTTTTCCCCATTTTCTACACAATGTGCTCCAAACGCAGTCTTTTGTCGGATACGCTCTCTTGTTTGCGTCTTTAGGGGCTTCAAAACAAGTGAGCTAGGAATACCTTGGTATTAAGTTTTCTATTTATCCTTTATAGACATGTTTATTGGACACTAGTGAAAGAGCAAAAGGATAGTATAACGGACAAGGACACAATAAGGATATAGCATGTGAAATCTGGTCTTCTAGTGTATTGTTCACTTTCAGTTTTGTTCACATGGATAATAGATGAAACAGAAAATATATAGAAAAGAGATGTATAATGAATGGAGAGGAGTGAAGGGAGACCGGTGGATCATTCATTTTAAATTAAACCTGATCGAGCAGTCAAGATATAGATATATATAGATAAATGGACAATAATAAAAGGCTTGCAATATTTCAGTTGATTTGTAATCAATCCAGAATGTATGACATTTTTAGTTTTTTAATGGCATTACAGAAAATAAAGAACTTTATCACAATATTCTAATTTTCTGAGACAGTCCTGTACACATGTATACTGTTTTGTTAGAGCTCATCTATTGGTAGTTGATTGTGTCACCACAAAGCCTAACTGCATTAATGTTCGGTCTTTCATTAATTGGTGCACTCTGGCCTGCGCTGTAGGATGCAACCATTATCTTCTTTAAAGGTGGGGGGTTGGTTAGAGTCCCGGAGTCAATTCTAAACTTGTTATTAAAACATTCATTAACATGGAGACAATATAAGAAAAACATATAGTCTCATTTAGATCTCATTACAGATAGATTCATTGGGGAGCCACCATGTGAAATCTGTGCCCCAACTGGTCTGAACATTGTATTCTGATTAATTTTGCATTTGTGGAATATGAATTCAGCAGCAACATCTAATCCGTTTATCTAGGTATTCTTTTGCCACTAACTGTCGACTGAAAATGACAAAACCCCTGTGGTGGGTTTAAAAAGAGGTTATAGATTTGTTTGTTTTTTTGCTTAAATCTAATGCAATAAGAATCTGAATGTTATGTTTTGACTAGTGGGAGCACACAGAATATATTGTATGGACAAGTTTAATTTGACTTTAAGTTAGTGTTAGTTTGATCATTTTGCCTACTTGCACTGGTTTTATGACTTCATGGCTGGGCTGGTAGAGTTGCTGTCTGGCAATCAGGAATGGTTGTTTTAATTTGACACTCCTCCTGAGACTTGAAGTGTGTATTTTTGAAAAGTATAATCAAGTCCTAATTGCTCTGGATAGTGTGGGATCAGCGAATGAGTTCATTTGTTACTTTGTAGCCATTGCCAGCCATTGTAGCCACTGCCATCATCATCACTTTGTGAAAGAGAAAACAAACCATTAAAGGATCTGTATTAAGACCGCACATATACCCTGTTTCCCTGCCGTTGTTTTAATGTCTTTAATCTGGTTTGCTGATGTTGTAAAACTGACAAACTGACATACGTGTGACCCTAATGAGGACAAGAGATATGCAAAATGGATGGGCAAGATTTGCATAAAAATTAAATAACTCCTTTAGATAAATTAACATCTCCACCCAATACATAATCTTCCCTATCTAATCTATAAGAAAAACGTCTATTCTTGCCCCTGAGAAATATCTTGGATGCTGGTGCTTTGACTTAGGTTGATGGTTGATGTTTTTTTTTTTTTCATTAAAGAATCAGCTAAGATTAAACTATACGCACAAAACCACCCCCAAAACACATAAAATATAGACGTAGCAGTGGTGTCATCTAAAAACTACCCATAACTTCAGTAATGCCATATGCACTCAGAGGACACAATCACCTTTTGTTCCAGTAACAAAAGATCACCAACTCATATTCAATTATTCTTGGTCTTTGTCCATCTTTTTACATGCATTTCTTTATATCTCTTTCAGTGTATTCTCAGCCTTTTGATGATCTCTATCTATCTATCTATCTATCTATCTATCTATCTATCTATCTATCTATCTATCTATCTATCTATCTATCTATCTATCTATCTATCTATCTATCTATCTATCTATCTATCTATCTATCTATCTATCTATCTATCTATCTATCTATCTATCTATCTATCTATCTATCTATCTATCTATCTATCTATCTATCTATCTATCTATCTATCTATCTATCTATCTATCTATCTATCTATCTATCTATCTATCTATCTATCTATCTATCTATCTATCTATCTATCTATCTATCTATCTATCTATCTTGCAGCCAGAGTATTTGAAAGTTTTCCCAATCTTGTGATGCCTCTTGTTTTTGCTCAAGATTGCCACTGCCATTCTTTGAATTAAACATGAATATTAATAAATATCATACACATGCATACAGTTTCCTCCCACAGTCCACAAAACATGCACGTTCGGCCGATTGACCACTCCAAATTGTAAGCGCGAGTGTGAATGGATGTTTGTCTTTGTGTGCCCTGTGATTGGGTGGGGACCTGCTTACTGCCCAAAGTCAGCTGGTATAGACTGTGAAGATAATGATAAATGAATATGTATGCTATAACACGCACCCCTCCCCCCAAATCGATTTATAATGTAATTTGTTATTTTGGTGAAAAATCAGTCTTGTAGACCGAGCCTTGCATGTGCAACATTTTTACAGTATCTTGCTCTCAGTTCAATAAAAAGTGGATGCACAAATAAAATATTAATGATATGCAAATGATAAATGGTTGCCTTTCTTCTATCTACTTTTTCTCCCCATCATTGAGCTGACTTTGCTTTTCGTGTACCTTGTGCAACAGAATGCTTGATTGAACACCTTACATTCCAAATTTCAAAGATCCTGTCAGCACTGCTATAAATAGCACTTAGATGAAAAAGCATAGCTTGAGTGTATAGAGTCAGTGTTTTGACATTGCTCGTTCAATAGCTTGGAAAACAGCATATTATTGATTCTTGCTGTTCAAGATTTTGACAATTTGACAAAGTGAGTCTTTTCTGTTGAGGTCAGAGATTTCATTCAACAAAAAATAGTGCATTTGTTCTATCAGTAGATACAATCAAAGATATTCCACTCGTGTCAAATATTGCGTAAATTATCCAATACATTGCATTACATAAGCACAAAGTCAAAATAAGCAAAAACTCAAAGACGTAAAAATCTCGTAAGCTAGTTGCTAAATGGAACATATAGAAGATAGAATATATACTGCAAGAATGTAGGTCATACGTACTATTTGTGTAAAAGCAAATATTCATGCACAGCTATAGCTGATTTATTAGTGTGCAATCAAATCCATCTACCTGCCAGAGAATTTCAATGGTAATGTATCACATATACACACTATGTGTGTTTAGTAACTATGGAAACTGATAATGTCATTCATTAAAACTTTTGTTTTAGAAATTGGCCCAAATTGTGTTGAGAATTGTTTCGAGTTTAAATTTTTATGGTGAAATGGATGGATGGATGGATGGATGGATGGATGGATGGATGGATGGATGGATGGATGGATGGATGGATGGATGGATGGATGGATGGACGGACAGATGGACGGATGGACCGATGGACGGATGGATGGACAGATGGTGGACGGAGGGTAGACTGACGAACGGATGGATGAAGCTGTTTAAAGCCTCCAGCTGTTGTAGTATAAAAATACAAGATGATTTGTCCCATGTGTACAGGTACGTCTTCAGTCTGTACACTCTTCTCATACGAAACAGAAGTCATATCAGTCTTGGGGAAGTGACGTGTGCCGTAAAGCAGTCAGCACATTTGTAGTTTTTTGTGTGGCAGCGTTCCCGCCACCCCCCTCAATTTTATTTCATGCCAGTAAGAGCAATACAGATGCCATCAGGCCATGACAGCAGTGCCACTTTTAACTATTAGTAAGTCAATGTTTCATCAGAACAGTTTGAAAATATTTTATGAGAATTGAAAAGTTGCCTTGTCTTGCATTAACTCACGACAATTAAGCTATTAGTACGTAGTGCTGGATGCCTAGAGTTTACGTTAAATCAATGGTTCTTAACCTTGGTGGAGGTACCAAACCCCACCGGTTTCATATGCGCATTCACCGAACCCCTCTTTAGTTAAAAAATAAAAAACTGATTTCAAATTCAAGCCATAGATGTTTTTTACTGACGCACAAAATGAGCCGTGCATGAACATCACCTTGTTCAAAGAACAAAACCAACATAATGAATGAACTCACAACAAATTACATAACCGCAAATCAGTGTGACTTCTGCTGTTGCCTTTGCGAGATATGCGTCATCCCGAATTTACACAATAAATCAGGTGTGTTCGGACCTCCGCAGTGGAGCCTCTGCTGAACCCCTGAGACCGACTCACCGAACCCCTAGGGTTCGATCGAACCAAGGTCAAGAACCACTGCGTTAAATGTAAATGATTAAAATCTAAAATGTTATAAAATGTTGGAAGCGTCACCTCTGTGATAACTTCAAAATACTTTGTGTTACAACAGTAAGACAGAATTCTCATTTACATACGTCTCAGAAATGCTATGGATACAAGTTGCCCCATATCTAGGCGTAGCTGTGTTTAATTTTACTTTAGTACTTAGTGGTGAGGAGACATTTGCCACAGTCAAGCAATCCTAATTTGGCTCTGCACCTATGATAGCCACAGGGAGTATTGCCTTTACTTCATTAGTCAAGATCTGGCATCATCCATTTAAGAGACAATGTGCAGAATGTTTTGATCTTTCAATGTGCATTCATTTAAAAAACCTATTAAACTATTAAATAAATGAAAAAAAAATAGTTCTATCACATCAACGTTTATATAGTTTATTTAAATGCTAATTATATCAGTTGGGTCACGCTCTGCCATACAGGGCGCTAACATGTCTCGCTGCCATCTTTCTGCTACGGAAACCCGAAGGAGACAATCACCCGATCAAAAATTTTACTTTGTAACTTCAGGGAGTACTAGAAGTAGTTTCTGATGACATTTTGCTTCAACCTCTGCTACAGAAATTTGAGGTAGGGTTGCAAAGTGTGGTCTTTCTGAGGCACCGTAGTGCGCGATGCTTCAAATGCACCCGTTTCGATCTTAGGTAATGTATGCATTATAATAGTTCACCACTAGATGGCAACACACTGTCTCTAAGAAATTAGGAAAATGTTGCAAATGTTGACATGATTCTCATTCATTGCATGGACAAGAACGTTTAAACATTTGACTGGGACTGTATGTATTTAAAAAAAAAAAAAATATTCATGCGTCCTACTCTGCCTGTATAAAAATTTCAGTGGTGACGATTTCAGATGTTGTTTTATCTAGTCTCTTGGTTTAAACGGGTATCATATAAACTCACTAATCATCAATAATGTGATTTACAGTAATTGGTTAAAGAGTGAATTACAAAACGAATGTCGCACTAAATGAAATGGATCCAAAAGTATGAAAAGCAAGCGTCAGTGGACTGAGACAGAATTTATTTGTATTTTATTTTAGGGAGGGGGGTTGATGGCCACAGTGAACACACAACCAGCTCTGTTGAACATTACATGGAAATAAAAGACAGCTTTCTGCACCATTTGCTGAAAATAATGATTGTGGAGACTAAATCAGATTCAAAGGTCACTTCCCTTTTCCATGTTGTTATACAGCAGCGCTATTTAGAGATCAAAATTACATTAATAAATCCTCATTGGAAAAGGTTGGCTGGGATGATGATCATGAAAAATAAAGTGTGCCAAGTATGTGCTGTCCTTTTTGTTAAAGTGATTGAAGGGTACAATAAAACGATTGCAGGGGGATAACTCCTGCATTGGATGGAGTCCTTGACAACATTGTCTTGTGAGTTCAGATTTATGGGATTTATCGGTAAGACCTGCAGATGGCAAGGTCTGTCAATAAGTTGAACCCACTGAACACAGCAGCCTCTTCTCAATGGCTTCCCCATGTCTTTTGATGACAGTTTCTTGGAATAAGGATTTTGCAAGGCAAATGTTGTGTCACCTTGGATTTACAAGATAACAGAATCATGCTGCTGCCATCCATGTATACCATGTGACAGAGAATATTTTGTAAACCCAGTATTAGGAAGATAGGATCAAATAGCTGTTTACATTTTTGAGCCATCTGAACAAAGCACCGATAGAAATTGTATCTCCTATTTTCACATTCTAAATTCAAGTTCTGGAATTGTAGACTAATTAAGACTTATTGATTTGACACTGCCCCCAATAAAAGACCGGTTTCAGACTGTTAATTTTCAAATTGATTTCTTCTTTTGGGCACAGTCAATTAACTACTTAATTTTTACACATTTAATTCCATTACGAGGCTTCAGAGTTGATTTGTTAAAAAATGGATAAACCGCCTGCCTCGACTCCATGGGTTTGTGTGTGTGTGTGTTAAAGTTAAAGTCCCAATGATCGTCACACACACACCTGGGTGTGGTGAAATTTGTCCTCTGCATTTAACCCATCCCCGTGTGATTTTAATCCATCCCCTGGGGGAGAGGGGAGCAGTGAGCAGCAGCGGTGCCGCGCTCGGGAATCAGTTGGTCATCTAACCCCCCAATTCCAACCCTTAATGCTGAGTGCCAAGCAGGGAGGCAATGGGTCCCATTTTTATAGTCTTTGGTATGACCCCGCTGGGGTGTGTGTGCGTGCGTGTGTGTTGTCTGTGTTCCACAAAATGGAACAAGACTTTTTTTGCATAGAGAATATCAAAACTGCCCTGAATTTCACATATTTTTTGACATCTATTGCATCCATGAAATCACAGGTAGGTAAATAGCCCCAATTTATCAACTTTGCACATGTGCTTGTATTTATTTCATCACCAAAATCTGAATTTGTTAAAAAATGCTATTGGTAAAACATGGTGGAACATTAAATTATGTAAAATGTGTACGAGAAATGTATTTCTTGCGAACATCCAAACGTTTACGTTTCTGCATACTTTATAGGTTAACATTAATGTTTGTTTAAAAATCAACCTTGTTGCAATGGCCAATTTTTTAGGTGTACAACAGACCAAATTAAGTGAAATAATTCGTTTTTACACGACGGGAATTACGGAATTGAAAAAATTT
Source organism: Syngnathus typhle (assembly GCF_033458585.1). NCBI lineage: Eukaryota > Metazoa > Chordata > Actinopteri > Syngnathiformes > Syngnathidae > Syngnathus > Syngnathus typhle. The sequence goes on from NC_083743.1 coordinate 15,349,815, forward strand.
GAATACAATCTGTTGGTTCTCCTGCAGGCTGTGCTGTGCCCGCGCACTTCTGCGCGCGACACGGCTCCGTCATGAGCGCGCTGAAGCAGCAGAGGAGAACGCTCACAGCGGGAGAAGCCACTCGGTGAGCAGTTGCTGTGCATTACAGTTACACCGGTGTGGATGGTAATCATAAGTACGACGAAGTTATTCCCTGGGATATTCCGCTGCATATATAGGTAAGTCCCCCCCTGTATATCTTAGATGATGTATGCGAAGTTCGGAACATGCACGTAAACGTGCGGTGAGGATGAATGAGGAGCAACGCGGATTTCTGCAACCAGTTATGCGTTTTACAGTATTAAATGAATACCTATCATGTGCTGGATACGAAAAATGACCAAGAGCATGATGCACCTCAATACTGTAAATGAAGTCCTGCAGCAGTGTGTGTCCTGAATAAAAGGGTGGTGGAGGAAGGAAGAGCGGATGAGAGGTGATTGCTGATGATTGGTGAGCTAAGCATGGAGCTTCAGTCTCAGTCGCGTGGGACTGTCCGGGCTCAGATAGCGTCTCCGTGTTTTTTTGTTTTCATATTACTACTAATCTAAGCCCTGTGGAATGTTAAGAACTATAGCCACACGTGTAGGAGCGCTCAGCTTGAGAGTATGCCACAGAAGCAGGTGTATGTTGAATACGCGAGTACAAACCGTCAGCGACTTGAATATCAATGGTTTTGGTTGCATTTGCTTGAAAAAATCATGAAGTACAAACGTATACTGTGTCCTTGATATTAATTAGTTTCCATACTCAACCTTCAGATATAGAGAGAACTCATAGTGATCATTGTGATTCCTGCAGGATTGTATATAGCTGCAGAAAAGCATATGGAAGCAACAACTGGGGCTGGTCTAAAATGTCCCATGGATCTCCATCATGAAGGTTACCACCAGTCATTATAGGGCTGCTTTGGCGGGGTTGAGAATATTTACAGTCGAGTTTCTGCAAAAGCCATCAGGATGCATGAGACCAATTTCTGATGTGACCAAAGTGGTTATTTAGTTTACAGCCTGGCTTCTCTGATTACAACATACATCGCACGCACACGCAAGCGAGCGTGCACACACACTCGCACACAATAACACACGCACACACATACCTGTGTACACACATCTGCTGCTTTGTGTATTAAGCGGCATCTTCTCACCTTTCAGCTGGCAGGGAGCAAAAAACTGCACAGCTGTATTGCTGCCTGGTGGGCCTGTGTTTACAGCTCCTCCTCATTTCGCACCCTATCACCTCCTCCTCTTCCACCCTCTCACCTCATCGTTGCACCTCCTTTATCACACTGCTCTTGCTTTCAACAGTTTTGCATAGTCTGGGTTGTAGATCAGCCCGGCTCACTGTAGACTTGTGTCCTTGCAGTAGCCTACATAATATTTCTAGCACGTAACCAAAACAGAGCCTGCAGGTGTTTATCATTCTGTCGGATTAATTTTTAACCACATTTGGTCTTCTTGGAAGATTTAGTTTATTGCTGTTTGACATATGGAGAAATGAGCACAGAAGTGATCGTCCCAAAATAATGCACCATTATATTTGGTTTAAAAATTTATAGATCACCTGGACTGGTTTTAATAGAATACAGTTTATCTCTTTATTGAGCAGAAATCCTTACATTTTGTTCTGTAGAGTGTGTGGACAGTGACGCCTCAAGTGTGGCATCAAGTTTTTTTACCATTGATTATCAAAATTAATTATCAATGAAGTTGATGGTGGTTAGCTGTTGACTAATTGTTTCATCTCCTCCAAATTTAGACAATGTAGTGGAGCAAGAGGTCGCGCAGAACCTTTTTAGTTGTTTTTGACTGGTCATATTCCTTAGTTCTGGGCGAAGAACCCATCCAGGCATACATTTCTGACTGATCTTGTTCGGGCATTAGAGAGAACCTAGAGTCTATCCCACCAAGACAAAACTGTTCACCCTGAAAACTGCTGGGCAAAACAACCCAGGAAGTTGGGTCAAATTGAGCACACTGCATGGGTCGGTCCAATTTTTAACCCAAACTGGGTTGTTTTTACCACAGCATTTTTAAGGGTATATAGTTTGTGCTCGCTTGCATTAGACGTTAATATGAATGAAATTCCACCTATTTAAATAACGCTGCATATGGAAAATATTTATCCATCCATCCATTTTCTGTACTGCTTTGTCCCCACGGGGGGTCGCGGGCGTGCTGGAGCCTATCCCAGCCGTCATCAGGCATTAGGCGGGGGACACCCTGAACCGGTTGCCAGCCAATTGCAGGCCACCCCCTAACCCTAACCTTAACCCTAACAACCATCTGTACTCGCACTCACACCTACGGGCAATTTGGAGCGCTCAATCAGCCTACCATGCATATTTTTGGGATGTGGGAGAAAACCAGAGTGCCCGGAGAAAATCCTTGCAGGTGCCGGGAGAACATGCAAACTCCACACAGGGAGGGCCGGAGGTGGAATCGAACCCGCACCCTCTGAACTGTGAGGCGGACATGTTAACCAGTGCATTACTGTGCTGCCCTAGGAAAATATTTAAATTTGAAAAATATCCAAGATCTACGGTACAGATGATGGATGGATGGATGGATGGATGGATGGATGGATGGATGGATGGATGGATGGATATACTATATAGAACATTTTCAGAGATCACCAACGTAGCACTAGCCCGTAGCATTGTTCTAAAAGTAGCTCGTCTGTGATAGAACATTGTGATTTTCTTGGAACGATGTAAAAATAAACATTTAAAAATGCAAACTCTTGCAGAGTTGTATGAACAAAGAGAGTGCATATATTTCTCTGTTTTCTAATTATTGTGAGGCATCGGTAACATGACGACCAGTGTCTGAAAATGCGTATTGTAGCACATAATGTTGTTAAAAGTAATTTGAACTGATTAATTTCAGATGCCTACCAAATCTATAGCCCTCAGCAGTAATCAGTACATAAGAAGTAGGTCTTCTTAAAAAGCTTGGTGACCCCTGTTCCAGACATTCCAAAAATATTATACCGTTTTTTTCCATGTATAGTGCGCCCCCATGTATAGTACGCACCCCTAACAATGGCATGCTGATGCTGGAAAAAAGCTTGTACCCATGTATAATACGCACCCAATTTTTATGAATTCTTTTAAATTTATTTTTTTTTTTTTTTTTTTTTTTTTTAAGTCCCAAAGATCGTCACACACGCAGGGAGGCAATGGGTCCCATTTTTAAAGTCTTTGGTATGGTCTTAACTAGGCTGGATGTCATTTTTTTTGTTGGCGTTGATTTCTCCGACTGCCCCTAAACGCACCACCGCGCTCCGTGCGCACACGGCGGCTCTGTATGGGAGAGACGTTGAAGAGGAATAAAAACACCCTTGGAAACCAAAACTTGCCCCTCGTCGTGACTCGGAGCCGCAACAAATGTTTCGGATTTGTGTAGGGTACATTGTGAGACAGCAAACGAGCAGGTGATCGAGCAAGCCTTGTCTGATACGAGAGCATTGCGGTCGTATGGAGCGTGTTTGAAATGAACAGCAGAGACGAAAGGAACAAGGCAAAGTGTTGTGAAATAAAATATTACCTGTAATACGCATTTTGTTATTTGCTGATTGAAACTGCTAATTAAACTGTGAATTGAAACTAATAGGTGGAGAACTGAACTCTCGCTCTTTATATAGCTGACGTGTCTTGCGCAACCGTTCTGCGCATCTGTAATGGCGGCCTCCGTATGACGTCCGGTCCGCGATGGAGATTAAAAAACAAACAATATTTGACAATAACACACCATCGAGGATTGCACCATCGCATCAAACGATGTGTCGTCAATTATGAATTTTACTAAGTGTGTTGGGCAGGATGGCTGAATGCGATGCGCGATTGACAACAAACAAGAAGAAAGGTGAGTTTTATTTCGGGGGAGATTTGTCATGTCTCGTCCCCAGTTTTGCTATGTGTCTAGGTTGCCATAGTTTCTGTTCGTGTCACCCCGCTCTTCCTGTGTCACCTCAATCGATGTAACGTGTTTTGTATTTAAGTCCTGTCTGCCCCTCGCTCACCGTTGGATCATTGCATGTGTTACTGTCATTCTGTTCCTGTCTTTGGTAATGTCACCCTGTCTTTTTGTTCCACGACTTTGTCGGTCAGTCCTGCTGTTGGTTTTGTTGTACCATGACTTTATTTAAAAAAAAAAAAAAAAAAATAAAAAAAAAAAATTAAAAAAAAAAAATTAAAAAAAAAAAAAAAAAAATTTTTTTTCTTTGTACCCATGTATAATACGCACCCCAGATTTTAGGACAATAAATTAGTAAAATAATGCGCACTATACACGGAAAAAAACGGTAATACAATATATATGTACAATATATAATGTTGTCTATAATGTTGCTCATTTTGTCATTTTATTGAAGTGAAAGCAGCTCAAGTGTTTAGTAGGCATGCCTCACAATTCTGAGGTTTGTAACTCTGCTCCAGCCTTTATGTATGTTGTAGGCATGTCTTCCTTGTACTTTCCGAACTTTCTGGTATCCGGGTCTCTGGGTTTCCCCTGCATTCCAGTAACATGCTTGTTCGGTTGATTAAAGAAGTTTAATTGACCAGAGTTTGAATACGAGTGTGCCCTGTGAATAATACAAATGGTAAGTCTGAAAAGCACATTTCACTCAATACTATCCTTACTTGCTTTGCCATGGATTCACCCAAAAAAAAAAAAAAAATGTTTTCTATGTTTGTATGAGTTTGGTGAAACAAAGTACAGATCGTGGGATCATTGCAAATTATCTGTAGTCAAATAACACAATGTTAAAAATAAAAGGAGCAACAGACATTTTATTTGACAACAAATTTATTAAATCAGGTATAAGTACATTTATATGTGATTTTGCATTGTCTTATTGCCGTCGGTGGGTAAGTGTGCCAAAGGCTCCAATGTGCTCGTTGTGAGTGCAGACTTGACTATTGAATTTGCTTAAAGACATTTCTTGAAAAATATCATTTTAGAAAGCTGTTTGGCAGCAATTTTAATGAGGTAAAGCCAGCATATTTTTCCTTCATCGTGGTTGGAGCATCTGAGCCAGATGTCTTATCAACTAGGCATTCGACAGCCATTACTGAATACACAAAATTAATCCATTTTACTTCACACTGTATTTGCACGACATAATCAAATATTTTTTCACGAGATTATATTTTGCTGTTACAAATTTAATAATGATCAGTTTTGATTGACACTATCAGCTAGGACTATAAATTAACATTCCATTCCATTCCATTACTGACAACAAATTGTCGAAACTGTTTGAAGTAATAAACTCATCTGTCACCTTTACCAATGCAGCTAATTTGGTAAGTATGGCTCTTCTACCCGTGACTCTGAACTGGTTTAGCAGAAAAGAAATGCTAGCTGGATGAGCATCTCTACGGCAGTACAAGCGGCAGGTTAAATTGACTTTATTTTGTTGGCTTCATTAACAACATTGCATTGCTCTTCAGGTGTTTTATGTATATAATATATCATATGTATTATATAATATAGTGTATCGTGACTGTTAAAATAATATCTCTTTTACAAATTTGCTAATTTATTCCCTGTGTGCAATGTGCATTCAAGTAGTCTGTTTGTTTTGTTGAGCTCTATGTGCATAAACCAAGGCCTGACCGAAATATATTCTTTTGATAGTTTTGAGTAATTAGGTTTTAGTAGTTGAATAGATCCAGTTTTGAAATCACTGAAAATGTGTTTTATTACCGTAATTTTCGGACTATAAATCGCACCGGAGTATAAGTCGCACCAGCCATAAAATGCGCAAAAAAGTGAAAAGAAACATATATATGGATATAAGTCGCTCCTGAGTATAAGTCGCCCCCCCCCACCCAAACTATGAAAAAAAACCGCGACTTATAGTCCGAAAATTACGGTAATCATGATTTCAGCCATTTTCAAAACAATCACGATTGTTTTTCTATAATCGCCCAGCCCTAGAATAGCGTAATCTGAATACATGACCAAGGAGGCAAATACTTGTCAGCACGTGTATTGCCGAGATGTACGTATGTCATTTCCTTCTGGCAAACAGCTTGGATTTATTGAATCTTGTGTCGTAATGATGACTGCAGATGTACACTACATGCAGATTTTTAAGAGGGGTGATGTGCGTCTCCTGCTGCAGTGGCTGACCTCTCTGCCAAGCATACTGACCTCCACATGAAGGAGGAGGAGGAAAGGGAGGCCATCCCCCTGTTCGTTTTGTTCTCATTCTCCCTGAGCGCCTCGCTCCACAGGCTGCCTGCTTGGAAATGGCATTACTGCAACCCCTCCCCTCCGTGCTCCTCCACCCTCCCCCACATTTCTCCTTCATCTCCGGGGTCCCGAGGGCTTTGTGAGCGTCTGTTCGTGCCAAATGCCAGCACTCCGAAAGCCCCCCTCCCTCGCTCTGACTGTGTAAGAGAGAGAGTGAGTTGGGGGATTTCTTTGGTTCCCCTCTCCATACAAGCTGGGGGTGCCTGTTCTGTGCTCCTTCGTGTCGGAGCGGTTGGATAGTGTGAGTAAGTGTGTGTTTGTGTGCAAGGACCCACTATTGTTCTCAGCAACTGCTGGAATGCTGTTGAATAGTGGTCGTGGCAGTACAGCGGCATTGTCTGTCTTTGTCATTTTTTCTATGTGTATGGACTATTTTGGCCTCTTTTGTGAGACTGTCTTGCCTCACAATGAGCCTGCTTCTCTGCCCTAAACACTGTCTGGTCTGCTGTACATAAGGTTGTGAACTAAAGCAATATGCTGCATCAGTTTTGCCATCAACGACTAACATCAATATTCATTTAGAGTAATTAGCAGTAGTTAAATGTCTAAAATATGCTGATAGCATTTGCAGCTGCAGTTCAAATATGTTAAAAGTAGGGCTGAACGGATTCATTATAATACAATTTTAACTCTGCCCGAAATTTGCAAATTAACTTGATTAGTTTTTCAATATCAAATTAGAATAAGAGAAATCAGAGTCGTCTTTATTGGCCAAGTAAGAAGACCCAAGGAATTTGTCTCTGGTAGTTTGAGTCACACTAGCATTATAGCAACAAGCAACAAAGAAACGTTTATACACAAATAAGTACAGAGAGTCATTAAACAATGTAGGGATATCATTAGTGCTGTAGTACAAAACAGTGACAGCTGTGCAAATGATGCGGAGAGTCTTCAAGCAAAATAAAGTGAACAAGCGTGCAGTAATTAGGATATAAAGATGATCATGCAAATGATGCAGAGTCCTTGAATCCGTTTTGTCCAGGGGGGTAAAATAATGATCAGCAACAGTTTAACAAATATGTAGAGTCAATCCTACAATGATGGATGCGGTAAACCTTGCTTCATGCTTGACACGTGAAGGCTCTGCTCAAAAACAAGACAAGCGGAATCTGTTGTGTATTTTGCACTATTTTCTATTCTGTGTGGCTTGCAACTGCAGTTAGCCAATATCCTCCCATAGTGTAGGGGGCAGTGAAAAGAATGTTTGGCATTCGAACCACACTACACTGTGAATACTACTACATTTTATAACGTGGCAATACTCACAGGTTAATCAATGATGACACACTGTTTAATGAATCATAACTGTTTGATTGATAACACACTCACATCTTTCAGAAGGTGTATTCTTTGTTCTTCCTGGAACCACTCTACCCTAAGGCATCCTTTTTTGCTTTTTAGGAAGCAATCTCTTAAGTTGTTCCAACTTTTTTAATCGCCTCCTTGTCTATTCCAAGTAATGTCCCAGCAACTCGCTTTTCAATTGTGCAAATGTTTGAACTGTAGCTACAATCGTCGGGCAGGATTAGCTCGTCCGCTATGTTTTCTGTGTGGTCGTGTCCGCATGAATATACAAATCTCAGAAAGTATGCGAGTCTGCTGGTTTTAGTGCACACAGATCAATAGTGCCTAACTGAGGGAAGGAGATGGAAAAGGTGGCGACCAGGATGTGAAGGGTCAGAGAGAATTTTGTCTTAGTTCTTGTGGTCTGCAAGTCATCATAGCAGGCAGGAGGGAGCCAATGATCGTTTCGGCAGTATGTCTCCCTGATTTATTGTGACATTCAATAAATATTTAAATGGTGCACCGGTCTATGCAAATAGCCTGTGAAATCTGGTATTGTTTTACATAGTTGAAGGTTTTTAAAAAATATAGCACGATAATCACTTTCCATGTCAATAGTGACGCAGGCCGTAGGTAGTCTATGACTAATTTAATTGAGCTTTTAGGAAAAATACTAGGAACTATAACTAATGCTTTTTTCCAATTCGTTTGCTCAGCACTGATTATTATAGATTTCAAAAAGGCACTGTGGTCTAGAACTTTTGGACACTTCAGGACACAACACATTCTGTTGTGCCACGCCATTGTGACAAACAGTGAGCTGCAGAACTGTGTTAAAAAAAGCCTCAATGATAAAAGGTTAACTCAGGGTGAGACTGATTTGATCTGACAAAGAGATGCTGACAATGAAACTCATAGAAGCTCTTTGTGTGTTGCTAGTTCCAGATTTGATTGTTGGAATCTACAGTATTAGTGTAACCTACGCTACAAGACTGTTCAAGCTGGTGGCAGTGATATGATATTGTGAAAGATGTTTTGTTTGTTCACTCTGACCAGCAGTACCATGTGGATCCCGGGACTTAAATACAAACATAATTTATGGCTTGCTGAACCTTCTCTGTCACGAGATATGAGTTCAGCAGAACAACCATTTGATGTGGTAGAATTAGCAGAGTGACAATGGCATTTCCATCACATATGATGTGATGCAATTACTGTGTGTAGAAATGGACCTCCATAAAAAAGGAATTTGTGTGATTTGTTTGTCATTTTCCTCTGTGAGCATTAACGGGCGGAGACTCCTGCATCATACATTCGGGCACTTTCAATGAGCTGGGGTTGTAGGTGCAGCAGTAGCCGATGGGAGACGAGACGGGATTATTTTAATTGCTTCCTTCATCGTCTCGGTTTCCAAGGATTGTCTTTCCAGTGAAATCTAGAATGCGCTTGCTGTTTTTTGCCTGACTTCTAATAACAGTAAGTACAGTACACCTGCGATTTCTGTTATTTATGTTTTTCATTTCTTGTGTAGGTTTTACTTTTTATTAGTTTCCGCTGTGGCTCTTTCAAGTGTCAAAGACCTTTTTATTGTTTATTAATTACAATGTGAGTTATTTATGCATCACAACACTTTTCCCCTTATTGTTTTCAATTTAGTTATTTGAATTATTTTATTTTCATGTCGGTTCTTAGAGGCTACTTTGGGAGCAGTCAAATCAAATAGACTCCCTTATTACAAAAACTTGAGTCTTTGAGAACTAAGAAATGGGAGCCCAATGCATAATTTTCCGTCTATATACAGCTGTTTTAACATGTATGTAATATGTAATGTGCTGCAATCAGCAGTCCGATGTGGATTCACTGTACTCTGTGCATTTGATTACTCAAGGCTGTTATCTAAATTTGTTGCAGTGTCCACAGCAACCTAATGTATCCAGTAACACTTTGTCACACTGGCATTTACTGTACTTGACCATAAACCAATTTAGGAAATGAAGGTGTGATTGTTATCAGACTCAAATTAATTATACATGCAGTATGCCGTTAAAGAGGACCATTAAGGACCATTATCTCTTATCAGCACACATAATTTCATCAAGCCTCTTTATGGTTGATCACGTACACCACCAATCATTTTCTATGTTTTAGGCAACACAAAGACAGGTGTCCCATTTTAATTTCCACATGCTTGCAAAAATAGATTAATCTGTTGCCAGTGCGCAGAAATCATAATTTCACCATCCCCCATTTCTAACTGCTGGAAAAGGTCATTACTGGTGACAAATTGCACTTCAGCTAATATTAATGGAGAATAATTATTTAAAATCCCATATTTGGAGACGGTACAGAACTCGCCTTCTCGCCATAATTATCGATGAACTCAGAGCTGTCACCAAGAACAGGCCTACAAGTTGTTTGTGCCCCCCTACCTTGAGGCTTGAGTCTCAGAAAAATATATTTTTAATCACAATAAATGTGTATTTTAGTATTGTTGAAAAGGCTACAAAGTCAAAGAGTATGGGTAACCTAGTATTATGGTTAGTAATTTGCATACTTTGCATCCCGGAGGTGCCGAGGACTAAGCGGAACCTTAGATGGGATCGGGCCTTTTCTGTTGCTGATCCTTCCCTCTGAAATGACATCCCCTTAAATGTCAGGCAAGCCCCTTCTCTTTCCATTTTTAAAACTCGTTTGAAGATCCATTATTCTTTGCTTTTTGACTGACTTTCAACTGTTATTCTGCTTCTGGCCATTCCCTTTTGTGCCAAATTGTGCAGCGTTTTTGATGTCTCCACATTACATCGCAGTGATTGTTAAGTTGGTGTGACGTCGCAGTCAGGAAGTGGTACCAATTCACTGCCACCACAAGAGCATAAACTGGAAGTTGTGCTTAAATGTAGCTAGCTTAACCATGCTTTGTTGAATCTAATGTGCAACAGCCCATCATGTCGCAAAGTTAGTTTAAAGCGTGTATGTGTGTTTGCACTGTAGCATATGAGCTATGCATACACACACCAATGCAGTTGTTTATTGGGTAATTACAACCCCCCCCCCCATGCATTTAATTTCCCACCCTAGACTGGTAACAAGTCTGGCATCAATCCCGCATTAGCTTTCCCAACTAACTTTGTATGTAGAACAGAAGGTATGATTTGGGACTTGTGAGCTCATTGTGCTTGTGCACACAAAGTGGTTGCAGTGAAGGGCTCATACAACTAGTAAACTAGTAGTCTAATTGGGCTTAAAATCATGCCTCAAGGCATGAATGGACAAAACATGAGTAGGTGGTGGCAACATCAGCTTGTACATCGTGAAGAGTATTGGAGGTTCTGTAGTCCACGTCATTTTTTAGTTGCTGTCATCCTTGCATCTGATAGGTGTCATTAGTTTCAATTTATTTCATTGGAACAACCTTTTAATTCCTTTGTGGTAATATTCATCATCTAATCAGAATGTACAGTGTTTAAGTGTCGAGTGTGTTGCAATGTTCACACAGATAGATATCCGTTCTTACTGCTGCTATGTATTATTGGCACCACATGATACCAGAGCAGATGGGTACTTATAGTGGGTGGATGTTGGCAAATCAGTCACTTGCTTGTAGAACTGTACATCACAGTAATTAATTTGAGACTTAGCCATCTGAATGACACAGAGGCGTAGCCAGAAATTTTTCCAGTAGGGGCGCACGCCCACAGGAAAAAAAATCTAACATCACCCACGGCGTTCGCTGATCGCTAAAACAACATCCGGGTCCGGGAGGCAAATGGTGAATGGATAACATCGCGCACATAGAATAGCGCAAGCACATTCGCGCAAGACCGAAAGAAAAAAACGGCATGAAAACGAAGAATCGAAAAAGCTCGATTTTTTTCAACCGGGGCGCAGGGAGTCCTAACCGGGGCGCCACCCCGGCTCGGCTACGCCTCTGGAATGACAGATCATAGCTCTCTCACATCCATCCTACCGTCCATCCTCTCGTCTATCCAGCCATCCGTTCATCTGTCGGTCGATCATCCATCCATCCATCCATCCATCCATCCATCCATCCATCCATCCATCCATCCATCCGTCCAACCGTCCGTTCGTCTGTCCGCCTGCTCATCAGTCCGTCCAACTATCCCTCCGTCCGTTCACCTGCCCATCCATCCGTCCGTCCGTCCGTCCGTCCGTCCGTCCGTCCATCCATCCATCCATCCATCCATCCATCCATCCATCCATCCATCCATCCATCCATCCATCCATCCATCCATCCATCCATCCATCCATCCGTATGTCCGTCCATCCATCCATCGAACCATCCATCCACCCGCCCATCCTCGTGACAGCATAGAGAGGCATTGAAAAATTAAAATAAAAAAATATTTTGAAAAGTCTGCCTCTGCTTTGCAGATTTCACTTATTGCGGGCATTGTAACCCCTGTGATAATCAAAGGAATACTGTACCGGTATGTAAATGAATGAACAAATAAATAAATAAATGAATGAATGCATAAATAAAGAAATGAACGAGTGAGCGAACGATAACTAACTCACTAACTAATAGGGGTGTAAATCGCGGGTTTTGTCACGATACGATATAATATCGATATAAATAACTACGATACGATATTTGCCGATATCTTAAAGCCTGCTGCGATTCATTCACGATATATCGCGATATAGTGCTCTACGATCGATTTTTTTTTTTTTTTTAATAAAAAATATAGAACAATATCCTGATTTACAACAATTCATACGCAAAATCAACAAGGTACTGCAAACTCTTTATTTAGGAAATTACAAGAGTATTGTAGTATACAAATTGCTTACTTTAACACTGAACTTTGATGTCGTGTTTTTTCTTTAAATGTGCGGCGAGATTTGTGCTCCCTGAATATTTGATCACCGCATGGCAGGATTTACAAACTGCACGTGTCTTGTCCGTTGAGCCATCTTTTCTTTGGAATCCAAAGTGCTTCCAAACGAATGACTTGAAGCCTAAAGGGGAGCAAATTTCCTCGTCTTTTTGGACACTAGCCATAGCACCAGCCCAGGAGCCGCGTGCTAGTTGTCGACTCCCCTTTCACGTGCAGCAACGCCGCGCACTGCTCCCTGCTCCCGGAAAGAGGAAGCAAGCAACAATGAACTGGATTTCAAAATAAAGTCGCGTCTAATGTCCGAGGTCAAACACGGCGATATAAATCGATGTTTACCTTTAGCATCGATGCCAATAAATCGTAGAGCATTATATCGATTAATCGATGTGTATCGATGTATCGTTACACCCCTACTAACTAACTAACTAACTAACTAACTAACTAACTAACTAACTAACTAACTAACTAACTAACTAACTAACTAACTAACTAACTAACTAACTAACTAACTAACTAAATAAATAAATAAATAAATAAATAAATAAATAAATAAATAAATAAATGACAATCTTAACTCATTGTGCATCTATGTGCAGGTGATAGGGCTTAAAATAGATTTTGTTCATGTCAAGAACCTGCAAAATGTTCTAAAGAACACTTAGCAAACATTTGTGACGGGTCATTCATCACCCAATCTGATACAGGACCTGAATTTAGAGCAAATGCAACAGATACTATATTTTGGCCTTCTGCAGAAGGCTTGGTTCTATTTATGAAGTGATGTTTACATGCTGATTGAATGTGACTCATTGGTCAACACTCTGGGCTCAACTATGTAAGTTTACTTTTTTTAACTCCACATTGTTTCAATTGACTATTGAGCTATTGTCAGCACTGACCTTACTATCAATCTCTGGTTCAGATGTTCACAAATTGCCCTTTCTCCGCTGCGGCCAATGCCTTTTTGTCAGAGATAGATTTTCTTGCAAGAGGTGTTGTTGACAGAAAATGGGAAAATGCTTTTGTAGTGCAGCTTAGTGGAATTTCGGGAATCAATATCTTGTTAGGTCTGATGGGAAAGTGATTCAGCAATGAACTGAGATGTAAACTCTTCACACCCTTTGACGTTACAGCTGACCAAAAGCAGAAAATTGTTACCTTAGGCAAACATTCCCATCTCAGGCACAGTGCCTTTTTTGCAAATTAAATTATATAACTCAGTGGTAGAGTGGTCGTCTTCCAATCGAGAGGTTGAGGGTTAGATCCCCTGGTATTGTGACCAGGTCGAAGTATCTTTGAGCAAGGTATTGAACCCCCAGTTTGTGATGGTGTGTCATCAGCAGGTACATTTGAATTTAGTGTGAAGCTCTTCAATATGTGGAAAAGTGATAGATCAGTGAAAGACCATTTACCATCTACTGTACAAAGATGACATTGCCTCGCTGATGTTTACAGGCCATCCACATTTGAGTTAAGGTCAACATTTGTAATAACTCAGTTACACCCGTAAATATTGTAGCTGGATCAATTGGAGTGTCCCCATCTAAATCGTGACGATTTCCTGTTAAAATAGATAATTTCTGCTTCTTATTTGGTATGGTCATCAAAAGCCATTATACACATGTCAACTAAAAGTTGTCGATTTCCTCTTCACTCCAAAATTATGGCTTTGGGCTGCATCTGACTTTTGCTGTTTGTTTACCTCTACTTGTGATTTTCTGTTGGGCTTCAGAGTAACAACAGAATATGAGAATATTTAGGTTTTTGTAGGGGTTTCCATGGCCTTGCAGGACAAGAATTTTGCCATTACAATATTTAAAGGTTACAATAATCGACTCCACATGAACATAATGTACATCACAAATGAACGTCTGTGTGGCTGAATTATTGCTGTCACCACAATTTTCAAGTGGGATTAAATTAAGTTAAATTCAAAGTTATCACTGCAATCTTTCACGACTTTGCAGTTGGAAGGATGATCGTGACCACACCAAGCCTGCCTTCCCTGCTCGCACACAGCCCATATTTTGCATCTGATTACGTAAAGGTCGGATAAGTGCGACCTGAGCATATATACTGCAGTCATAGCAGATACATACCATATCTATATTTATCGGCTCTGAAATACACATAAATCATGCGATTGAATCAGTACTACACTGTCTGTGAAGGACAACATAAATTCTTGCCAGCCCCCAATATACGTTAACTCATAAATTGTACTACACACTGCATTTGAATGTTAAAAGGAAATGATTTTACACATTTTTGTCATTTTGGTTATTCGTATACAAATACTTGAGTCTCTGGAATATCACAGGTTAAATTTGATTGCTCCTTGTACCTTTCATTTACAGTCTGAACATGTCTCCAAAAGTCCACAATATCACCACAGTAATTTGCTGGACTTGCTCCAGATTGGTTAGCTGCGTAGTTGGCGGTAGAGGCGAGCACTTTTGTCTAGGTTGGTGAATTTGAACCAGGCAGACACAACAAGTTGGCATCCAATTTGTATTTACCGCACTACAAAATAAAAGCATGGCAATCTTTGCAATTAGTCTAAGTTGGTGAATTTGAACCAGCCAGACACAACAAATTGGCATCCAATTTGTATTTACCGCACTACAAAATAAAAACATGGCATTCTGTGCAATTAGTGTGGAGACACAATGTAAGACAACATAATCACTGTGATCCTTGAGCACCAGGAGCTCTATGCTCCAGCCAGCTTCTAAAAAAAAGTTAAAGTTAAAGTCCCAATGATCGTCACACACATCTGGGTGTGGTAAAATTTGTCCTCTGCATTTAACCCATCCCCGTGTGATTTTAATCCATCCCCTGGGGGAGAGGGGAGCAGTGAGCAGCAGCGGTGCCGCGCTCGGGAATCATTTGGTGATCTAACCCCCCAATTCCAACCCTTAATGCTGAGTGCCAAGCAGGGAGGCAATGGGTCCCATTTTTATAGTCTTTGGTATGAACCTTCCAGTCTCAGGGCGGACACTCTACCACTAGACCACTGAGCTGGTACCGTCCAGGACGGAGCCAAAACTGAGCAGATTTGGAGGATGGAGAGTAAGAAAGTTGCTTTATCTGATAAGTGCACGTACATGTACTTGCTGTTGAAATGAGAATTTAGGTACCAATAGTATTTAGCATTAGCCAAAGTTGAAGCACAACCACCGGCCTCCTGATTGACTAGTGATAATTTACACATACCGTTTTTTCCATGTATAATGCGCAAAATTTAAATAATTTATTGTTCTAAAATCTGGGGTGCGTATTATACATGGGTACAAAAAAAATTATTATTATTATTATTTTTTTATTATCCGGATATGATACGGAAGCCGCCATTACAGATGCGCTTTCTTCTCTGCTGTTCACTTCAAACACACTCCATACGAACACAATGCTCTCGTATCAGACGCTTGTTCAATCACCTGCTCGTTTGCTGTCACAATGTACCCTACACAAATCCGAAACATTTCTTCGCTATCGAATTTGCTAGCGCATGCGCAGTGATATTGACCAGCAGAATAACATCCGGTTGTTCCCAAAGATGATCTTTTTTCTGAAATAATTTTACGTTTACGGACATAAGTAGGAGTCAAAATTTGGGTGCGTATTATACATGGGTACAGGCTTTTTTCCAGCATCAAAATGCCATTTTTAGGGTGCGTATTATACATGGGGGCGCATTATACATGAAAAAAAACGGTAATATGTTCTTCCCACCAAAGAAGAAGGAAGAGCCCCTGCTTTTCTATGTTGTGGCCTGGCATGAAGCTGCCGTGTTTGTGTCCCACGATCAAACTCATGCAAGGCTTAGCCCCGTGCAAAGTGATATTTCTCCTTCGGTCTCGTAGTAGTATAATAGCGACAAAGTTGTTGCTGAGTTGCTACTTGCATTGTTATATGCCCTACCTCTCTGCCGCTGGTCATGACATAATGAAAGCTATACTCATTTGGATTTGGAATGGCTTAACATTACCGATTAAGTTCAAACAGTGGTTATGACCTATGTTATATTTCTTTATCCTCTGTATATTTTGATGGAGTATTTTTGGAGACCATTTTATTAAGACACCTGGGAACAGTAAAAAAAAAAAGCACAGTGTGTCTTCTTAAGGCAAATAATTGGCAAGCTGTTAGCGAGTAGAAGCATTGCAGTATAAACGGTGTTCCAAATGAGAGGGACTAAAAAGCAGAGCAGCTCAGGTTCACTGTTGATAAGTAATACGTAATGCGGCACTCTATAAGGGAAGAAAAAGACGCCAATTTAATTGCCTTGAGATCTTGTTGACAATTAAGAGCCATTAAAGTAGGGGTGTAACGATACATCGATACACATCGATTAATCGATATAATGCTCTACGATTTATTGGCATCGATGCTAAAGGTAAACATCGATTTATATCGCCGTGTTTGACCTCGGACATTAGACGCGACTTTATTTTGAAATCCAGTTCATTGTTGCTTGCTTCCTCTTTCCGGGAGCAGGGAGCAGTGCGCGGCGTTGCTGCACGTGAAAGGGGAGTCGACAACTAGCACGCGGCTCCTGGGCTGGTGCTATGGCTAGTGTCCAAAAAGACGAGGAAATTTGCTCCCCTTTAGGCTTCAAGTCATTCGTTTGGAAGCACTTTGGATTCCAAAGAAAAGATGGCTCAACGGACAAGACACGTGCAGTTTGTAAATCCTGCCATGCGGTGATCAAATATTCAGGGAGCACAAATCTCGCCGCACATTTAAAGAAAAAACACGACATCAAAGTTCAGTGTTAAAGTAAGCAATTTGTATACTACAATACTCTTGTAATTTCCTAAATAAAGAGTTTGCAGTACCTTGTTGATTTTGCGTATGAATTGTTGTAAATCAGGATATTGTTCTATATTTTTTATTAAAAAAAAAAAAAAAAAAATCGATCGTAGAGCACTATATCGCGATATATCGTGAATGAATCGCAGCAGGCTTTAAGATATCGGCAAATATCGTATCGTAGTTCTTTATATCGATATTATATCGTATCGTGACAAAACCCGCGATTTACACCCCTACATTAAAGTATGGAAGCCAGTTATCGTATTGGCACGAATATAAGACGTTGTTTTTGCATTGAAATAAGACTGAAAAAGTGTGGGTCGTCTTACATTCGGGGTCTAGACATTATAAGCATCCGGTCCTACTCTACGGAGGTCTCTTTCACCTCCGTGGATAGAAGTCGGGGGCCGGCGCTCGACCGGGTGGCTGTCCAGGGACGGTGGATGGGGCTCGGACATGGCTTTTGAGCATGTCCGGTTCAACTCTACGGAGATCTCTTTCACCTCCGTGGATAGAAGTCGGGGGCCGGCGCTCGGCCGGGTGGCTGTCCGGGGACGGTGGATGGGACTCGGTCATGGCTTTTACGCACGCCCGGTCCTATTCTATGGATCTCTCTTCCAGCTCCGTGGCTGGAAGCCCACCCCGCCACACGCCTGGAAGTTAGTTTTATTAAATAAAGAGCCGTTCACCAAACCCACGTCTTTCCTTGTACTTTGTTAACGCTACAATATAGTTACTATATACTAGATCTGTGGAATAACGACAAGGCTGACGTCAGGGCGCACGCGCGGCGTTGTTGACAAAGGACGAGGAATTTGATCGATGGATTTAATGATTTAGAGTGCACAGATGGTTTGATAATATTATTGCTTATATAATAGTTATTTGATATCTAATTTATATATCGTTATATGGGCCTGTGGAATATTTTGAAGTGCAAGCGCCATCAGCGGATCGATGGATTTAATGAATTGGAGTGACGCAGATGTATATAACGTGTTATTTATGTACCGTATTTTCCGGACTATAAGGCGCACCTAAAAGCCTAAAATCTTCTCAAAAGCCGACAGTGCGCCTTATAGTCCAGTGCGCCTTATGTATGGACTAAATTCCTAAATTCAAACTGGCCCGAAGCATTGTGTCATGAAATCAAGCATAAGTGGCCTGCTGAAGACTATGAATCATGAATCAAAAAGACTATGGATCATTATTTTGTGATTATAAAGTCATTTGTTGCATCTGAAGTTGAAATAAAAAAGATAAAATGGAGAATGATTTGATTTGGATTAAAAATCTGACATGATGCATTAATGGTGCGCTTTATAGTCCGGTGCGCCTTATAGTCCGGAAAATACGGTAATAGTTTTTTTAATAACTCTGAATGTTACGTCAGGCCCGTTCTCAGCTCTTTGTTTGTGTTTATGTTACGTTAGCATACCTATCTAAACGATAGGTTCTTGGTGTTGGATTTTGTCGAATAAATGTCCCCCAAAAATGCGACTTATGCTCCGGAGCGACTTGTATATGTGTTTTTTTTCATGTTATTGTGCATTTTATGGCTAATGCGACCTATATTCCGGAGTGACTTTTAGTCCAAAAATTACGGTATATACATTTCATTGTGACTACTGTCCACTGTTGTGCCTTTTGTCCGATTGCGATTTGGTTCTTGTGGGTGCTGTTTGATTGACAGCTCCGGTGCGCTCCTTTAAATTTGCTTTGCATCGTACAAGTAGCCGTTACGCAGCAGTCGCCAGCAAATGTATTTTGTTGTCTCGATGACTTATGTTTGGTGTGTTGCCAAGAGTATTTCATTTATGGTTATTTAGTACAGCAGAACCGTTACGCACAGTTAGTTATGTAATGTGTGCCGTCTACGACTGTTATGTGACGTCAGAAGTTGAGCGTTGATTTACGTGCTGTAATTCTGTCTGTTGCAGAACCACACACACACACACCACACACACGCACAAACACACACAAACACACGCACACACACACGCACACACACACACACACACACACACACGCACACAGCCTTCACACGCTTCACACAATAATCACACACACAAGAATCACATTCACACACCCAAAGACTCCCATGTACATGTACACTACACACACCTGCTCTCACATCCTTATGACCAAACTATGCCTATACCCTTTTGCTAGTTTGCCTGTATGTCCCTATGAGCCACAATGCCTGTGACTTTTTTGCCAATAATTCAGTAAAGCAATCAAAACTGAACCACGTCTTCCCTCCTGTGTTCTGACCGACATCCGGGGGCTCCCCAACAATAGCGGTAGCAGTTTGCATTATTTTATTGCAATGTTTTTTCTTATTCAGATTTGTTTCAAGACTACAGTTAGTTAGACTTCACTTTGATGGTTAATGCAGTTATTGCAATTCTGTTGTTTTATTACAGTAGATTGCTTTATTTACATTTCAAAAACCAGAAGCCATTCATTTACAAATGTGATTGCACTTTAGGTTACATATTTAAATGTTCAGATATTAGGATGTGATAGACAGTTTTTGTTTGAGTCTTGAAAAAGAGGGGGTCGTCTTATAATCAGGGTCGTCTTATATTCGGGCTAATACGGTATTTAGTATATAAATGCCATCACCCACTTTCATAACATTCACTGACTCTGGTCAAAAGCAATACAAGAGCACCAGGAAGTAATTGGTGGAGGGGGTGGAGAATTCAGACAAGTGGGGAGAAAGTGCTTTGTCAGCAGGAGATTGTGGATTTAGCTTGAGGCATATATACTATGTGTTTGAGAGAAGAAACAGGGGTGGGGGTAATTTCACAGGCCTCATGTTTTTACTTTCAGTGGTTGTAATTTTTCACCAAGTGGTTGTCAGTGGTGTGTGATGTTCTTTCCTGTAATGTGTACATGATTTGTATCCGGATAGTGATTGGAAGATGGCCGTATCCTCCTTTTTTTCTCCTATAGATTGCTTTCACACAACAAATTGTTAAATTGGTGCATTTATTTATATATTTTTTATTCCACCTTTGCTTATCCAGGTAAAGTAATTTGAAACAAATAATCATTTACAAGGCTGACCTGCAAAAGCCCAAAAAAAAGAAATGCAAATAGACAGACAACAAACTTTACAGTGTGACATACTAACACATGGTTCAAGGTTCCAAAGGCTCAAAACAGGTGCAATCCCTCACAAACTTGAAAAAAAAAATGAGATTGGGATGAAGGAAGCTAGTGTTTTATAGATAAACATGGAACAATTAATTTGTAAAACTTGTGTTGCGCTTTGCTACCTTCAAGCTAATCAAGCACTTGTAAAATATACATTGTTTCACCCTATTTGATACAATGATTAATGGAATATAAAGTCATGTGCTGTCTTGCTGGGACTGCTTCTTCCTCCTCGCTCTCTCTTTCTCCTTCACTCACTCCACTAGAAATGTCATTCATTGCTTCCTTTCTTACCCCCCCCCCCCTTTTCCGTACCAGGAAACACGTCTCGTGAAAATAGAGCAGGTTCTTGGAAAAGAACCTCAGGAAAAATGACACTTGACATCGAATTAATCATTGAAAGCTGTCCTCTTGATCCATACTGTAGTTTTAGTTTAAACTGCGACAAATCTATCGTGTACGTCACTGTTCAGTTTTTAGTTGCTCTCATTTAGCCATCTTCTGTTGACGTTGTTGGTTTGTGTGTCTGCTTTTTTCCCTCCTTCCTTTCTTTTGACTTGGTCCGGGTGCTTTATCTCATTCATTTTTTGACATTGGATTTTGGAGCTTATTCTACCTCCCATCCATCCATCCATCCATCCATCCATCCATCCATCCATCCATCCATCCATCCATCCATCCATCCATCCATCCATCCATCCATCCATCCATCCATCCATCCATCCCGCTTAACCCCACGGGGGTCACGAGTGTGCTGGAGCCCATCCCAGCCGTCATCGGGCAGTAGGTGGGGGACACCCGGAACCGGTTGCCAGCCAATCGCAGGGCACAGAAAGGAACAACCATCTGCACTCGCACTCACACCTACAGGCAATTTGGAGTGCTCAATCGGCCCACCAAGCATGTTTTTGGGATGTGGGAGGAAACCGGAGGACCCGGAGAAAACCCACGCAGGCACGGGGAGAACATGCAAACTCCACCAGAGGTGGAATCGAACCTGTACCCTCCGAACTGTGAGGCACCCCTTATTCTACCTAATTCCACTTTTTTTCTTTGATGTCAAACACTGTGGTAAATACGAAATACTGAAGGTTTGAGCTGTTTACCAAAGAAAAAAGCATCACACACATATACTGTATATATTCGTATAATACACTTATTAAGGTGACTTTGACTTCTACCCTTTTTTTTCCTGTTAGCATACTTATACTTTCGCTTAGTGCTGTCAAGCACTTAAAATATTTAATCGTGATTAATGTATTTTTTTTAATTGTTAACTCATAGTTAATGGCACAATTTATTTACCGTTTTTTTCCGTGTATAATGCGCAAAATTTAACTAATTTATTGTCCTAAAATCTGGGGTGCGCATTATACATGGGTACAAATTTTTTTCAAATTTGTTTTTTCAATTTCTTTTTTTTTTTTTTTTTTTTTTAAGAAAATCATGGTACAACAAAACCAACAACAGGACTGACCGACAAAGTCGTGGAACAAAAAGACAGGGTGACATTACCAAAGACAGGAACAGAAACCAAACAGACATCATGACAGTAACACATGCAATGATCCGACGGTGAGCGAGAGGCAGACAGGACTTAAATACAAAACACGTTACATTGATTGAGGTGACACAGGAAGGGAGGGGCGACGCGAACAGAAACTATGGCAACCTAGACACATAGCAAAACTGGGGACGAGACATGACAAATCTCCCTCAAAATAAAACTTGAAATCACCTTTCTTCTTGTTTGTTGTCAATCGCGCATCGCATTCAGCCATCCTGCCCAACACACTTAGTCAGTAAAATTCATAATTGACGACACATCGTTTGATGCGATGGTGAGATTCTTGATGGTGTGGTATTGTCAAATATTGTTTGTTTTTTAATCTCCATCGCGGACCGGACGTCATACGGAGGCAGTATGACTGCGCATGCGCACTATGGATCCGATGCGCAGAACGGATGCGCAAGACACGTCAGCTATATAAAGAGTGAGAGTTGTTTTCTTCCTATTAGTTTCAATTCACAGTTTAATTAGCAGTTTCAATCAGCAAATAACAAAATGCGTATTACAGGTAATATTTTATTTCACAACACTTTGCCTTGTTCCTTTTGTCTCTGCTGTTCACTTCAAACACGCTCCATACGAACACATTGCTCTCGTATCAGACGCTTGCTCGATCACCTGCTCGTTTGCTGTCACAATGTACCCTACACAAATCCAAAACATTTGTTGCGGCTCCGAGTCACGACGAGGGGCAAGTTTTGGTTTCCAAGGGTGTTTTTATTCCTCTTCAACGTCTCTCCCATACAGAGCCGCCTTTTTCACGTCCGCACGCCTTTTTCACATGTCCGCACTGATCGCGGTGGTGCCTTTAGGGGCAGTCGGAGAAATCAACGCCAACAAAAGAAATTACGTCCAGCCTTGTTAAGACCATACCAAAGACTATAAAAATGGGACCCATTGCCTCCCTGCGTGTGTGACGATCATTGGGACTTAAAAAAAGAATAATAAAAAAAAAAAAATAATAATAATAATAATTGGGTGCGTATTATACATGGGCACAGGCTTTTTTCCAGCATCAACATGCCATTTTTAGGGTGCGTATTATACATGGGGCCCATTATACACGGAAAAAAACGGTATTGTAAAATACACCATGATATTTTTTCTGTGGCATTATTTTAGCAAATTGAAGATGAAGAATGAATGAAGAAGAGGACTGATTTTCTTGTACAGACACATTTGATTCAATTTATAAAAACAGTTCCTCAACAGTCTATTAAGATTTCAAAATTTGGGCAATATAAAAAAAATACAACATGCATATGAAATGTGAACAAGGACTCATCCGCAACAAAAGTCTTAAAGTTTTGTTTGAACTTAGCAGCAATAGCAATGTCTTGAATCACCATATTTATTAACCCTTTTTCTGATTTCTCAAGAAAGAATGAGCAGACCACTCGCCATGACGCTTTTATTTCTAAAAACAGATGAAATCTCTGCTTAAAAAGCCCAGACTAGTGTCACTAGTGTGGTGTGCTTGATGTTTATTTCCGGTCTCGCAAGATCTGGTGAGGTGTTGTAGTTTTTCTACTACAGTACGTGATAAAAGTACAAATTTTATTAGGTCAAAATGAGCCTTAATCGCACGCTTAAAAAAATGTATGGCATTAAAAGGGGGTTGGATTAATTGTATTAACGCATTAAACTGACACCAGAACTTTCACTCTAACGTTGCTTTCAGGACTGTTGGTCAACCTGCGTGGCATCACACTATTTATGTAATTGACGAAGCTATTGGCATAAAGTCACCAACACCCCATAGTACAAACAAGAGGCGGATTGGTTAACTATTAGAAAAATAAATAAAAGCCATTTTCAAACTGGCTGTAGCTGAACTAAAGTCTAAGGTTCTCAAGATGTTCTTTTTACAGTTATTGAATTTTGTTATTTGCTTAATTGCAATGAAAACAGATTAGTGCCGCAATATATTGAAGAAAATCCAATGTCAGCCTCACTGGTTACTGATTAGCCAGAGTCAGAAACTGCACAAAGTCAGAGCATTAGTAGCAGTGCATTTTTTTTTCATCTTTGTGCCTTTTGAGAGAAGAAAGCTCTTTTTTTTTGTTCAAGGTGCCTGACTCTTATGAAAGGCTTGGCAGGTGAAGGAAAAAAAATATTTATCTTTAAATAGTGACATCAGTAAACTCTAAAGACCTGCTTAATCCTGGCAAGCTGTCATGGATGGTGAGCATGGTTCTAAACTTGTTTGAATCCTTATCTCTTCTAAAAGTCCCATCTCGGCAATGAGCCCAAACACAGAAATCTCTAGGTGAATAACAAAGGTTTTTATGTCAAAACGAGAAATTCAGTTAAACCAACCAAACAAAACAGTACAGTTCTTAGCGTTAATCCAGTATATCACTGTGACCTGAATCACAATTCTGTCTTCCTAACACAACTCACATTCCATGCAACAAGGACAGCAGTATTCCATGAACATTTGAACATTAGTCCAACTTTTTTACGACATACACAGCTATTGGGCTTGTGTACGAAATATATATATATATATATATATTTTTTTAAACTTGGGTTTATAAGACCAGCAATGTCAAGAGAAAGACATTTTGGTAAAACAAACTACAATGTTTAAATGAGGCTGTAATGACACCAAGCAACGGGCACAGCACAATGTGAGATAGTAGAATCTAGAGGTGCAATAATCAGTCAATTAAATCAACAACTAATTGAACAATCATATTATCATTTATCATCTTTGGTATTCCTAATACCTTTGTAAATTTGAAATCGACCAGATTCTTCTCCTCAACGAAAGCAGACTGCATATCCTTTTGTTAGATCAAAATAAAACATTTGCCTTGACGGTCAAAACAATTGGGATTTTTTTTTTGCACATATAGACATGTTATAGACAAATTCAAATCGCAGAATAGAATCGCTTTTTTATCTGAAAGGATAGCCTGTTTTGAATAAAGGGATGTATATATGATAACTACAGATTACTATGATATTCTTATGTTTGAATAAACAATAAAGCTACAAATTATAATAAATATTCAAGTTTAATATATATATATATATATATATATATATATATATATATATATATATATATATATATATATATATATATATATACATTGATGAAACAGCCAAGATCCATGAGTACATCAAGGAAAAGGCCCGAACGGATGACGTGCTCAGTGAATGTCTCAGACAATGGCAAACAGAGGAAGAGTGGCTAGAGACACCATCATGGGAGGACAAACCCCTACATGGGATGTACCATCGGCAGATAAGTGAAGTGGCTGACATCAAGAAATCCTACCAATGGCTGGAAAAAGCTGGACTGAAGGACAGCACAGAGGCACTCATCATGGCTGCACAGGAACAGGCTCTGAACACCAGAGCAATAGAGGCCAAGATCTACCACACCAGACAAGACCCAAGGTGTAGGCTGTGCAAAGAGGCCCCTGAGACAGTCCAGCACATAACAGCAGGGTGTAAGATGCTAGCAGGGAAAGCATACATGGAACGTCATAACCAAGTGGCTGGCATAGTGTACAGGAACATCTGTGCAGAGTATGGACTGGAAGCCCCAAGTTCAAAGTGGGAAGCACCCCCTAAGGTGGCAGAGAACGGGCGAGCCAAGATCCTGTGGGACTTCCAGATCAAGACTGACAAGATGGTGATGGCGAACCAACCGGACATTGTGGTGGTGGACAAACAGCAGAAGAAGGCCGTTGTAGTGGATGTAGCAATACCAAGCGATGGCAACATCAGGAAAAAAGAACTTGAGAAGCTAGAGAAATACCAGGGCCTCAAAGAAGAGCTTGAGAAGGCCTGGAAAGTGAAAGCCTCGGTGGTGCCCGTGGTCATTGGGGCACTTGGGGCAGTGACCCCCAAACTGGAGGAGTGGCTACAGCAGATTCCAGGAACAACATCAGACATCTCAGTCCAGAAGAGTGCAGTGCTAGGAACAGCCAAAATACTGCGCAGAACCCTCAAGCTCCCAGGCCTCTGGTAGAGGACCCGAGCTTGGAGTGGGAGACCACCCGCGGAGGGTGAGAGGGGAATTTTTATATATATATATACCGTAATTTTCGGACTATAAGTCGCACCGGAGTATAAATCGCACCAGCCATAAAATGCCCATAAAAGTGAAAAAAAAACATATATATGTATATAAGTCGCTCCTGAGTATAAGTCGCCCCCCCACCCAAACGATGAAAAAAAACGCGACTTATAGTCCGAAAATTACGGTATATATATATATATATATATATATATATAACGATATAACGATATATAAATTATATATCAAATAACTTTCGTTTTTTCCATGTATTATGCGCCCCCATGTATAATACGCACCCTAAAAATGGCATGTCGATGCTGGAAAAAAGCCTGTACCCATGTATAATACGCACCCAAATTTTGACTCCTACTTAAGTCCGTAAACGTAAAATTATTTCAGAAAAAAGATCATCTTTGGGAACAACCGGATGTTATTCTGCCGGTTAGTATCACTGCGGTAGCAAACTCAAAAGCGAAGAAATATTTTTACGTTTTGCTCCTCTTATTTATTGGGTTATTTGTTTATTTATTCATCACTCATTTTATTTATTTATTATTTATTAGTTATTGTTTGTGCCTTCTTGTTTTTATTTTGTGTCGTCTACTTGTATGTTTATCGTGTACTGTGTCTCGTCACCGTGGGATGGAGGAAACGGAATTTCGGTTTCTTTGTGTGTCTGACATATGAAGGGATTGACAATAAAGCTGACTTTGAACTTTTGAACTTTGATATTTCGGATTTGTGTAGGGTATATTGTGACAGCAAAGGAGCAGGTGATCGAGCAAGCGTCTGATACGAGAGCATTGTGTTCGTATGGAGCGTGTTTGAAGTGAACAGCAGAGAAGAAAGGAACAAGGCAAAGTGTTGTGAAATAAAATATTACCTGTAATACGCATTTAGGAAGAGAACTGAAGTCTCGCTCTTTATATAGCTGACGTGTCTTGCGCATCCGTTCTGCGCATCTGTAATGGCGGCCTCCGTATGATATCCGGTTTGTGATGGAGATTAAAAAACAAACAGTATTTGACAATAACACACCATCAAGGATTGCACCATCGCATCAAACGATGTGTCGTCAATTATGAATTTTACTGACTAAGTGTGTTGGGCAGGATGGCTGAATGCGATGCGCGATTGACAACAAACAAGAAAAAAGGTGATTTCAAGTTTTATTTCGAGGGAGATTTTCTTAAAAAATTGTTGTACCATGATTTTCTTCCCAAAAAAAAAAATGTATAATGCGCACCCCAGATTTTAGGACAATAAATTAGTTAAATTTTGCGCATTATACATGGTAAAAAACGGTATTATATAAGCAATGATGTCATGAAACCATCTGTGTCACTCAAAATCATTAAATTCATCGATCGTCCTTTGTCAACAATGGGTGCGCGCAGCTGACGGCGCTTGTACTTCAAAATATTCCACAGGCCCATATAACGATATATAAATTAGATATCAAATAACTATTATGTAAGCAATAGTATTATCAAACCATCTTTGCACTCTAAATCATTAAATCCATCGATCAAATTCCTCATCCTTTGTCAACAACGGCGCGCGTGCGCCCTGACGTCAGCCTCGTCGTTATTCCACAGATCTACTATATCACTATATTGTAGCGTTAACAAAGTACAAGGAAAGACATGGGTTTGGTAATCCTCTTTATTTAACAAAACAAACTTCCAGGCGTGTGGCGGCGTGGACTTCCAGCCACGGAAGTGGAAGAGAGATCCATAGAATAGGACCGGGCGTGCGTAAAAGCCATGACCGACCCCCATCCACCGTCCCCAGAAAGCCACCCGGCCGAGCGCTGGCCCTCGACTTCCATCCACGGAGGTGAAAGAGAGCTCCCCAGAGTAGGACCGGGCGTGCGTAAAAGCCATGTCCGAGCCCCATCCACCGTCCCTGGACAGCCACCCGGCCGAGCGCCGGGCCCCGACTTCAATCCACGGAGGTGAAAGAGACCGGGCATGGGTAAAAGCCATAATAGTTTTTCAAACCTCCTGTGTCACTCCAAACCCCTAAATCCTTCAAACTCTTCGTCCTCCGTGTCACTTAGAAACAAAGCCGCTAATGATGCCGGTAGTAAGTGGGGTCCATCGTTATCTTCGTCATCCCGTGATTAATCTTTGTCCTTTATGTAAACAACCGTCGCGCCACACCGCGTCGCGCTGCTGACGTCACTTGAAATTCAAATTACAGTAATCCCTTGCTACATCGCGGTTCGTTTATCACGGTTTCACTTTTTTTTGGGGGGGGGGGGAATTTTTGAAAAAAAAACACATGTAAGTCGCTCC
Source organism: Syngnathus typhle (assembly GCF_033458585.1). Lineage (NCBI taxonomy): Eukaryota > Metazoa > Chordata > Actinopteri > Syngnathiformes > Syngnathidae > Syngnathus > Syngnathus typhle. The sequence continues at coordinate 15,378,152 of NC_083743.1, forward strand.
TTATTATAAGTCGCCCCCCCACCCAAACTATGAAATAAAACGCGACTTATAGTCCGAAAATTACGGTATATACGGACTATATACATATATATATAGATTATATTATATATATATATATATATATAAGAATAATATCCCAGAACCACACAAACATAGACATCCAGATAAACTAAGTCACTGGTCATCTGCGACCATTTATATTCAAATTTGAGTGTTTGACCCCTGAAGTTGTTCCTGCAGCAGCTATCGCTCTCTGTCTCGCTTTCTGTCTTTGTCTGAATGGATTCATCAGGCTGGAAGCTGTTTGTTCACATTCGACTGCCCTCATTAACATTTCACTGCCCCTTCTCCTGCTCACTCTCACTCTACGCACACGCACGCGCGCGCACACACACACACACACACATACGCACGCGCGCACACACACACGCACCCCCCCCCCCCCCCTTAACCACACACACACACACACAAACACACGCTGACAGGCAATTGAACATCGTGGCGGATAAACTTCCCTCACTCAGTGTATCTGTATAAATGACTATTCTCCTTGTTCACTTACCATGAATTGAAAGCAGTAATTCAGCAAAATTAGCTTTTACAAAATTATTACAATTGCTTTTAAAATAAATTGCAGAATGGACATGTCACTAAAGTTAATAAGGGATGAATAAAATCTTGTCAAAAATGATTACCAGCAATTAATTAACTGCTACTAGTGTGTGTTTACTAAACCATAACATCATAAGTAGTGTATATACACAAGTAAAGCATTTGGTCTGCTTCCACTCAAACACCAAATCAAATGTAACGTACACACGACACCTGAAGCTCGATTTTACTCGCTTCAATCCTATGTGACTTTCTGTCTAACGCAGTTTGGTCATGGACGGCAATTTTTTCTGGTCATAAATACATTTCAAGTAGTATTTTAATTGGATGCTATGGGGATTGTATGAAGCTAAATGACTTTCGCGTAAACCTTAGCGCTAGTGAATTGATGAATTCCTGTGACCAATTTAAAGGTGTTAGATAATAAGAAGTCGGGCTGTTTGATCTTTATCACTGCTTTATTAGTGTTATGGATATCTTGGATCGTTCTTGATTCGGAAAGGCGGAAATTCGCGGAAGCACCTCATCCACACAGTCACTCACAAGCCAAAGAGTGTGGCCGGACACAGTAGTAGAATAATTGGGTAGTTTAATAGTTCTTCAATTCAATTCACATAGCATCAAGATGACTTACTCAGTCCACCTGATTTTGTCATCTGCGTATTGCTTTTCTTTTACAATAATGTCAACAAATTTAGTAGATGTGTGGGGAGAATTCACGGTGACGGACGGCAAACGGAAGGGTCGACTGCTCAGCAGCATGACTGATGTAAATTATTGTATGATTACTGCTTAAAAACATGCCTTTCTAAAAAACAAGACTTTCTATTGAACGCGTTTTTCGTGTTAACACAATTTCCAAATTTTGGACCCCAAAGTTCCCGTAAAATCGAGCTACAGCTGTATTTACTAGTCTGCATCATTTTGCAGTACAACTTGGAATTATCTATTGTTTGAAAATCTGTCATTTTTATCACTCCGTTTTACTTGATGTTTCTTTTGTCTTACACAGTTTACAATGCTATCTGATCACATGTGTCACTGTTTTTATCCATCCATCCATCCATCCATCCATCCATCCATCCATCCATCCATCCATCCATCCATCCATCCATCCATCCATCCATCCATCCATCCACTGCACCGCTTATTCTCACTCACTATGCTGCAGCCTATGCCATGTTTCAGCTAATAGGCTCTGACAGCCTACGTTGCGTTAAGGCATAGAAAAAAAACTGCCAGACCTGGTGATTTGACTCATGTTGTGTTGAGGATATTTAATCGAATCTCGTAAAAACTCAGGTTATCATTGCTAAAATACTGAACACATACTATGTAGGTGTGTTTGGAGGGGGTGGAGGTTGGGGCAGGCTACGGCGCTGTGAGAGGAGTCGGACTCCTGAATTGGCTAAATTGGCAATTTCTCTGCACAAATTCGTGTGAAACAACATTGGCATGCACAGTAAACCGGCAAACACATTTGGATAATAGAGATTGGAGTCGATTTTGATGATTGTAATGGCTGCACGTCACTCCAAAGGCCTAGCAGTGAAACAACTACTGAAGGCTACCATCCCTTGAGGAAACCTAGACATAGAGATTAGATTTGTATATTTAGGTTGTCAGGTCTCACAAACAAGATGGCTACTCCATCTGGCTATCGTGATAAGGGCACTGAGTCTGAGTCAGTGGAGCACTGGGGAGCACTGATAAACGAATGATGAGCTTAGGTATAGTTTAGGGCAGCTGTTAAAAATAATCAGTTTCGTCGAGCGTGGACAGACACAGCTAGAAAGGATGCGGCAATGGACCACCCCGCCCTAGACACACGGCAGACACTGATACCCTAAACCAGGGGTCACCAACTCCAGTCCTCCAGGGCACCCATCCACAGTGTTTTAGATACGCATGTCCCTTGTATAACACATCTGATTGAAATGATCAAGATTGCTTGTAGAGAGCTTGCTGATCATTTGAATCAAAGGTGTTGGATGAAGGATACATCTAAAACACTGTGGATAAAAGCCTTTGAGGACCAGAGTTCATGACCCCTGCCCTAAACTATTGCCCGGGGGGGTAATTTGCCCCCCGCTTCATTGTCTGCCACCCATAGTGTGAGCTTGCTGTGTTACACCCTGTGGTGATGGGTTAAATGCAAGGTCAGATTTCCTGACTATGCATGACATTTTTAAAACATTTTTAACAAGAAAAACTCAGGAGATTATATTATTTATATTGAAAAAAAGTCTATATTTTAGGTAAGTAAAAATGTTGCTGGAGATACATTTCAAATCAATTACAGTTAATGTCGTGTGATTCAGTTACAAATCTTTTGCTATAAGTCATTACAACAAGCTTGTAATATTGCTAAAATTGTGGCCATTGATAAGATTCTTCACTCCTTCACGAAATGTTTCTGTGGACTTTCGAGTTCTTTTTGATGCTGCTATTTTATGCTACATCGTCAATAAAGGTTATTTAGCCTGCCCAAGAATAAGCCATAGCAAGCCAAAGCCATAATATTACTGTAGATCCTTTCTTTCTCAAAGCTTTTAGCCTTGCTATTAAATTGACAATCTTTGTCTCGTTAGTCAGTGCTACTTTCTCCCGCAATTTTTGATGCTAATGCCTGTATCTTTGGGAAATGTTCCTATTCTTTCCAATGGAAATACTGTGTTGCAGCCAGCATGGTAACTAGAGCTAACATAAGGAAAATAAATTGGTACTGAGAACAGTAGAAAGGGAGCAAATCTGAATGAGCTTTAAAAGGCATTAGTTCAATGCTTTATTCTCATCATTACCACAATTCAAAGACTTGATCCGAGGTTTTTCTTAACTGCTTTGTGTTGACCTCGCTCGCAAAAACCATTGGGATAAACCGCAACAGAGATTGTGTTCCAGGCACTCTTATAGACCAGCAACAGTGTCTGACCTCACATATTTGGAAACATACAGCCACATCTTTTAGAAGACTTCCCAGCAGGATGGACACCACAGGGTGCAATGAAAGTCCAAATTGAAATTCTGCAGTTTGTTATTCTGGACAGAGCTGTCATCACTACATAAAGTCCATTACTGTCTATAATTGCAATAGATGATCTTTTTTTTATATCCTTACTGTTGAAAGCACACAACAGAGGCTTTCAGAGGAATTGTTGGCAATTCCATAATGGGAGAAGAAAAAACTAGATTGCTACAAAAATTGCAGAACTTCACCATGGATGAGCTGCAAATGAAACAATTCATACTGTGGAGTTCTGCATTTGGGTTTGATTTATTTATTTTTTATTTATTTGAGTTTGAGTTTGAGTTTGAGTTTATTCACGCAATATCCCAGACATACAACATGAAACAACAAACAGTATTACGGATGCGTGAAAGGTCACCCCAAGCAACCTATTTAAAGCTTTTAATAGGGGGCCTGGTTTCCCATAAGTATCAGATATTGACCAGATATCCTTACATTATGGACAACATACAGATATATAATAGACAATAACAATAAACACACAATAAGGTACAACACACAATAAACATACGACAAGTAATAGATAGTCTCAGTATTCTGGTTACACTGGATTTGATGTAAAGTACATTTGCAATTGATTGTCAATCTACTTGTTAGTTAGCAAATACCATCTTGTTAATGGAGGATGGAGAACAGATGGGAGGTACCAAAATGATTCTAATGGTTAGACAATTCCAATTATTGACTCATATTGTAAAAAACAAAACAAAAAAATTCAAAAAGGGACTCGTTGCGAAAAAGTAATGAGACATATTGGGATGTTATAATTGAAATGTAATTGTGTTTTCTTTCACACTTCATTCCTCTACAAATTGTGTGTATTTATTTGTGTAAATGTGCTGTGTCCTATTCTTGTTTCACAAATAATATTGACGACTATTAAAAAGGCTCATGAACACAACCCTATCGGTGGCCCAAAACATTTGCACAGTACTGTAAATAGATAAACCATTGCTAACACCATTGCTAATATAGAAAGTACTGTTTGAGATTAGCGCTCCATGATTCAAAAGAAATAGAACAGAATAGACTTGGATTCAGTACACCAACTGTGTGTCCTATAGCTTGTCCTTCTATTACATGCCATGCCATTGCAGATTAAAAGTGGCTTTGACAAGGAAGCACAATTAACTACTGTGGTATTGTCTGCTATTAAAGTCAGTGTCTTGCCAAGTATCATTTAGGGTTATAGGGGAAGGCGCTGCCCATTTCAACACGAATGTTCAATTTGTCTGGAATGATTCTTGATTTATAAATAGCTGATACCAATTAAACTTGCTTCAAATAGACAGCGTAGAAAATGCACAAAACCAATCATGATTCAGTCTTTATTTGGGTCTGTAACATCAGAAAATAGAGGAGAAATGTGGCTCATTATTTCCCCTAAATCAAAGCAGCTGTTTGCAAATGTCCTTTACAGATTAAACACAAAGATAATCACTTGTCATATTTCACTTCAATTACAATTAAACCAAATTACCAAATGTTATGAAAATACTCATTACAGGGCAAATCAGAATAGAGTCTCTTTGGGTTTAAAGAGGTGTTACATTACTGTTGCCAATCCTATACGTATGTATGAATGAATGAATTTAATAATTTGATTATCAATGTTATTCATCCATCCTTCCATTTTCTGAACTGCTTATCCTCACGAGGTTCACAGGCGTGCTGGAACCTATCCCACGTGTCTTTGGGCAGTAGTCGAAGTACACCCTGAACTGGCAGAGCATACATACAATAGATCAACAACCATTCACACTCACACTCACACCTATGGGCAATTTGGAGTGGTCAATCGACCTACCATGGGTTGGAATGTGGGAGGAAACTGGAGGACATGGAGGAAAGCCACGGAGGCACAGGGAGAACATGCAAACTCCACACAGGAAGGCCGAAGCCATAATTGAACCCTGACCGCTAAACTTTGAGGCGAACATGCTAATCAGTGTGCCACTCTCCCGTCCTAATGTTATTCAATATAAGTATTAAAAAAAACGTTGTCGAAGGGAAATGAAGAGTTCAAGTGAAGATTTAGGTTTTCAATTGTAGTGTTTCTTTCTGCACCCTGGATGGCACCCATGTGAAATTGAAGAAGAGCAAATGTAACGTGACATATCACGAAGGTCTTCTATGCCACAAATGTGTGAATAAATAAATATAGGACTGACCATTGAGATTAGAATATCACCAAGTCCAGACAGCAACCGCTGCCCATTGTGAAACTCTCTGTAGCCATCACAAATTTCATTTCCATCAGGTGAGCTAAGCGCACTTGTGCTAATGCTAGTCCTCTGCATGCTGTTACTTCATTCCCACAGGCAAAGCCAATGTTTGTTCATTGAAAATAAGACAAACCGTTTTCCTGAGGCTAACTTTTATTGTCAATGCCAAAACTCACAGCCATAAATACGGAGCATATATCCTCGATTTTTTTATTCATTCAGTCGTATGATTTAGCCAATCGGTTCCAAGAGTGCATTGCATGCCGCAAAGTATTACATTAATGAAGTTAGGACATAAATCCTTGTCATATCCTTGCCTATCCTGTTACCAGTAGTTGAATGTGTCATGAAAGTTGACATTGTTTTTCTTTTCTTTTTTAAACAAACTGTGACTTTATGTTGTGTGTGTAATAGTGACATCCAGATCAATGTTGCCTTATTCATTGCTTGCTTGTACTGGTATATAGAAACAGTTGATATTGTGAATTAATTATTGGTAAATTAAAAAAGGTAATGGTAAAAGTAATGGTCAATTGTAAATTGTTGGCTAAACTGAATGCATATGAAATAAAATTGTGTATGCTTGCTGAAAATGGTAAAAATACATAAAAGTAAAAATGATCTGTAAACATTGGTCATTTGGCTTATTATTTTTGGCTGACACAATCAGATGATTTTATTCACCGACCGATTAACCGGTAAGGCCCTTATATTATTATAGTATTTATTTAGGAACAAATCAATTTCAGAAAAACTGGACCCTCTGAGCTCAAGCCACAATGGTCCTTTAATTAATCCACTCCATATAATGATGTAAATCCAAAACATTTCAAGGTTTGTGAATGTCATATAATTAAGTCTTAAAAGAAGTAAATGTGTCATTATACACTTCACTTTTCTTCCCTTTTTTAAATTTCTACTAAGGTAAATTTTAAGAAGATTTTTTACCATAAAGTATTCCTGAAGTGTATTAAATATTTAAGGGTAATTACTATATATCGTACGTCATATGAAGTTTTGCATGTTGTTCATTTATATAGTGTTTGATCATAGTTGTGGCAGTCTATAGTTCACTTCATATCATTTTGAGTCTGCGGTTATATCTTGTGCTTCTGACTTCTGCCTGGCATTCTCTGTCTCTGTCACTCCTATCGTGATGACTCTTCTCTATGTGATGCAGTGTGTGAGATATTTTTGCACCGTTGTCTGACACCTCAGTGTCTTACAGAACCGTCAGAACATGCAGAAAGACTTAAAAAAAAAGTTTGCCAGTAGAAGAGTGAGCAGAAACTGTCTCCCTAATTAGAACTTGCTTGCTACAGGGTGCTGGATTTAGCAAAAACAATATGAGATTTTAAAGAAACACTTTTACAAGGTCCTCTGACGAGTGGTTGTGACCTTGCGTCACGTTATACTGTATAACACTGGTCAATGCATTTTTGCTGAATAATAATGGTGGTCAACTGGTAAATGTCAGCTAACTCAGCATAGCATGAATATTGACATAGTACTGTGGTGAAGTTCGACTCTCCAGTTCGTCATGGATGTTGGAACAGCCAATTAACAACTGAGAAACTCCTGGCAGATGTGGACGGCAAGGTTGACACATACTGCCAATCTGAGCTGGTGTCTCGTTTTAGGACTAAGCATAACGGCATTAGCACAAAAGACACTAATGATGCAGAGCAAGAACAGGAGTCAAACAGTTTTGGGAGAAAAGGTTTTTTTCATGGAATGTGTTGAAAAACACACCATGAATAATATATTAATAATAATTTTCTGTTCTCATATAAAAGTGTGCTTCTATGGAATTCCAGTTGCAATTAAGATAGCATCTTGTATACCGTATTGGCCCGAATATAAGACGCCCCCGATTATAAGACGAACCCCTTCTTTTCAAGACTCAAGTTTGAAAAAAGACTTTTTGAACACCAAATTTAATTTTTATACAGAAAATAATTACATCTGAAACAAATGATTATAACAATATATTTGAGAGAAAAAGCATGTTATTTTGCCTCATTCAAATCATGCAATAACTGTCTATCACATCTTAATATCTGAACATTTAAATATGTAAACTAAAGTGCAATCACAATTGTAAATGAATGGCTTCTGGTTTTTGAAATGTAAATAAACCAATCTACTGTGATAAAACAACAACATTGCAATAACTGTATTAACCATCAAAATGAAGTCTAACTAGTCTTGAAACAAATCTGAGTAAGGAAAAACATTGCGATAAAATAATGCAAACTGCTACCGCTATTGTTGGGGAGCCTGAGGACTGTATAGGGTTGGCTCGGATTGATATGCTCTTTTCACCCCCGGGTGTCGGTCAGAACACAGGAAGGAAGACGTAGTTCATTTTTGATTACTGTACTGAATTATTGGCAAATAATAGTAATAAATAACCATAAATGAAATACTCTCGGCAACACACAAAACATAAGTCATCGATCGAGACAACAAAATACATTCGTCGGCGACCGTTAGTCGCCGTGCCGCTGCGTAACGGCTACTCGTACGATGCGAGGCAAACTTAAAGGAGGGCGCCGGAGCTGTCAATCAAACGGCACGCACACGAAGCAAACCGCAAAAGGACAAACGGCAAAACGGTGGACAGTAGTAACAATGAAATCTATATACTCACTTTGTGTCAAAGACGCACACGATCACAGCTACATACTCAATCGATTATGAGCGCGCCGGAACTGTCAATCAAACGGCGCGCACACACGAAGCAACGCTATCGGACAAACGGCACAACAGTGGACAGTAGTAACAATGAAATGTATATACTTACTTTGCGTCAAAGACGCACGTGATCCCAGCAACATACTCAGTCGATACCAGCAACCTTTAATTTACCGCTGCGCACAAGTGAAAATGGGTAAAAAACATTGTCTTATATTCGGGCCAGTACGGTAAATAAATACAATACAAATAAATACAAAAACATTTTACAAAATTATTTTCTTACATGTTGAGTCATTTTGACTTACCTTGCTGTACTAAATCTGTGCAATTAGCATTATTTTTGGATGCAAGCCCACGCTGTCTAACTTGAGCAATACCGTATCTTCCGCATTATTAGGTGCACTTAAAAACTTAAATTTTACTCAAAAAACCACAGGGCGCTTTATAATGCAGAGCACCTTATATTTGGATCAATTGATGAATTTGTTGATCCATACTGGTTGTACACAGCGCTCTGCCAAAATGTTTCAGTACGTTTTAGTACGACTAGTAAATAACAAGGTCGCATCACTTCCCAGCATTTTGGCAACCGTGGTCAGGGGGCGTCACTGAATAGCTGTTGTACTCGCGATGTTTTTGAGTACGTTTACAGATCAATATCCAACGGAATCATAAATAAGCTGCACCAATGTGTTAAATCAGTCTTTAGTCAGTTCAGATCACTTTTATTGGAGAGAGTTTGAGAAACGTGATTGTTTACAGGGGGCTGCCACGACAGTTTGCTGAGGCTCATGGGAGTTTGCGGGTGGCTAATGCTATAATGACAGCTGCTATACGCATGAGGCTATCTCATTTTAAAATACGTAGGCTGCACCGTTAATGTTTCGAGTAAATTTACGGATCAATATGGAATGGAAACATAGGTAAGCAGTACCAATGTGTTAGATCGAACTTTAGTCAGTTCCAATCATTTAATAGGAAATAGTTTGAGAAACGCGATTGTTCACAGGGGGCTGCCACGTCACTTTGCTGAGGCTCATGGGAGTCTGCGAGCTGAGGCTCATGGGAGTTTGCAGGTGGCTAATGCTATAATGATAGCTGCTATACGCACGAGGCTATTTCATTTCAAAATAGGCTGCTCTGTTAATGTTTAGAGTAAATTTACAGATCGATATGGAAGGGAAACATACGTAAGTAGTACCAATGTATTAGATCAAACTTTAGTCAGTTCTGATCACTTTTATAGGAGATAGTTTGAGAAACGCGATTGTTTACTGAGGGCTCATTGGTTATTGGCTATTGGATGCATACGGCAACCCTAGTCAACCTCAGTTTGTTGCAGTATAGCTTCTTTTTTATGCACCTTTTAATCTGGTGTGCTTTATATATGAAATAATTTCTGAAATAAAAAATTCAATGGGGGTGCACCTTATAATCCAGTGCGCATTTTGGTGCGAGAAATACAGTAATTAAAAAAATTGGAATGGATAAGCAAAAGATCCAAGATCATTGCTTAAAAAATGCTTGACAGTTTTATTTTCTCTTATCTGAATAGGGATAAACCATTATAAAGATTTTTATATGTTGGGATTTGCAAATGGGAAAATAGTTGACCTCATCCACTGCTGGTAAAATTACAATGGTTCTATATTAGTCTTGATCTTGCAGTTCATACTTGATATGTTTGGTAGGACTGCATGAAAGTGTGTGATGCTTTCTGTGGTCTGCAGAAGATGCAATAAAATGCTCCTGTCAAGAGATGGGGTGCGAATATTTGACCCAGGAGGCTAAATAGACTGGACACGCATACTGAATTACTCTGTGATCCTCTCTCAGGCCGCATATCCGGTGTGAAATCTCAGTGACATGTTGCAGCATACCGATAGTAACACCTGTCCATCATCCGTCAGCAGAGCTGTTTGTTCGACAAATGTCACTTTGCATGACTGAGGCACATTTGAATATTTTGAATATTCTGCTGAGCCCGCAGCATCATGCCATCTCAGACTAATGAACTAGTTAATGATCACATCCTCCTGTCAACAAACTCAATACTACACTTTCAATGGCAAATGTATTGGTCTGTGTCAGGGGTGTCCAAACGTTTTGCAAGGGCCAGATTTAGTAACGTGAAGGGGGCCAATATTTTTTTTCTCTTCTCTTCTTGGAGTGCTAATGGGACCTCAAACGCTGCGCATTCGCTTCCCTTCCGGGAGGGGGTTGCTAATGGGACGTCAAACGCTGCGCGTTCAGAGTCAGAGAGTCAGAGTCAGCTTTATTGTCAATTCCTTCATGCCAAGACACACAAAGAAATCTAAAATACGTTTCCCCTATCCCACGGTGACGAGACACAGCACACAATTAACATACAAGTAAACAACGGGGGAGAGAGTTCAGGATCCCAACAGGCTGGAGATCACAAACTTCGCCAGAGGCGAGCAGTGCTTGCATCCCACCACAGAATCCCGGCACCATTCGTCACGGATGTAGACGCGCATTCCACCTCCTCGTACAATGGCCCGGTCTGCCCGATAGCACGCTACCCGCTGTCCGGTTCGCTTCTCTTCCGGAGGGGGGGCTAATGGGACGTCAAACGCTTTGTGTGGCAGGCTCCATCTAGTGTGGAAACTGAGAAGTGCAACAGAGTTGAGCTCAAGCTTCTTGTGTGGGCCATATTCAATTATGTTTTCAGAATTTGCTGCGGGCCAATAAAAACTGGACCGCGGGCCGCAGTTGGCCCGCGGGCCGTAGTTTGGACACCCCTAGTCTATGTAAACTAATCAAAAGCCTACAGTTTACCTGACGAGAATCACAAAGACCAGGGAGAACGAACATGCAGTAAATTACAGATAGAATGGCCTGCACAGACTTTTAAACCCAGAACATAACCCACATCTTTTGTATCAAATAAAATCCTACATTATATATCATATAGATAGGAGGATTAGCTAGAGTATGACAAAATACGTAAGTATAATTCTTTTTTTTTTTTTTTTAATGTCAAAATAGAATGTATCGTGATGGTGAGAAGTAATCACCCTTCAGTCAAGATCACGCTATAGACACCATTAGGATGCAAGCTCTGGAGTTGTGAATAAGTGACTGAACGGAGCTCAGCGGCAATCTTTGATCTGAATCAACACTCTGCTACCGTGCCACTGCGAGGAGTATGGCTTTGCATACTAAGCATGAACAAAGAACAGAGCTCTACTCACATTCACTCCCTCACACTTTCATCATTTATGCTGTCTACATGCCACAGGTCTCCTTCGGGTTTCCCTGCATTGCAGTAAGAGCTTTTTTTTTAACGGGTCTAGCCCTAATTTGACAGTGAAATATAAATGGAACATTGCGCTCTTTCAGGATTTCAGACCAATTATCACAGAACAGGATAGCAAACTCAAGAAAGCAATTCCACTCTAGAGCAACAATTACAATATGGATAAATAATTACAAATTCAGATGTAGTAGTGGCATTAGACTGAGGGACTTTACGGCAATATATGTGATTTCTTTTGGTTGCATTTATGTTATGAGTTATTTGCCGTGTTTTATTTGGATAATAAACCTGAACGTCTTCACTTTACCTACACCAACCTGCTTACTACTTCAAATACAAAGGCACATGTCCTAACTCCGTTCATCAGCCGTGGGAAGCGACTTCATAAGGTTTAGTCACTTCAATGTGTTTATTGTGGGCTCACAGTTTTGATGTCTCGGCTGGCAGGAGTTGATCATTTCAAACAAAAAAGCTCTGAAACTAATGACAGATTTGTTGACTAAAATGTTAATCCAAATACTACATTTCTGCTGAGAAAAATCATCCCAGCTGCTCAGAAACAGTCAAAGGGATGAACACGAGTCGGTGTATTATGAGTGCACTACAATCCTGTCAGCACTTTGATTTCGAGAAGAAATCACCAATGCAGACCTTTATGATGAGTCTTGTTGATGAATGGGTTATGGAAAATGTCATCATGCCAAACCTGATTTTGCTCCTCAACAGCAACACATAGCTAGAACGTACTGACACCACAATCGTAACATCCTCATGTTTTTTGACAGAACTGTAATGGAGCCATGTCTTACAAAGGTTATGATTTCATATGAACTGTAGTGGTTCAAGAAAACTGATCTTGCCTTTGGCAAACCACAGGAAATCTGTTTTAGTCATAATGGAGTTTATTGTGAACTCGCTGGAATGGAGTCTAGTCTAGTGTCTCCATCTCCCATGACGTGGGTCAAATACTATCACATGCTACACATTGCTGCTGTATTTTACCTTATTACTTAAAGAAATCACAAAAATAAGTTTGCGGAGAACCTTTGTAGAGAAAAAATGCTGGCCTGAGGTCATTTGTGATTGCTTTATAATCAACTTGCTCACACAAGAAATATGGCCCATCGGTTGCCCCATTATGACTTGCAGTATCAAGTAACTATATTAATAGATTTGCAGTCAGTTGGAATTTAAGTATCCTGCTAAAATACTCACCAACACAAGAGGGCCTGTTGTTTTTACTGTCCACCTGTTTCATGTCTGTCATCTCCTCAGAGCACAGAGCTGCCGTAATGAGCAGTATGAGGACAGGCCGGGCTTGGCATAGATTCACATGAAGATTACATTTGATAACCTGCATTTACAGATTAAATATACAGTACTTCTAAATCCTGTGCCTATCTATTAAATCTTAAAGGGGGCATAATAAGAACATCAAATGGTCAACCCCTGGCTTCAATTTGCATCATCCCTGCTTGTAATGCTGCGCCTTCCGTTCTGTCAGTTAAAGTCATTAAATCATGTTTTATCTTGCGCAATTAAAACTCAACGAGGCTCAGAGACAGAAGAGGCACCTGGGTGAACATAGACACACTCACCCACACACACAGACTGCATTGACTCATTCATGCTTGATCTGGAATGGTGATATCATTGCCAAACCGTTAACATCCTAAGGTGGTGGGAGCCAGGCAGCCTTTGTCTGCTGGTGGCTGTTATTGCATTTGGCTGAAAGCGTAGTGTTAGGATGTTGGAATGCTCAGCAATGGGCATGAGCCAGTAGAGTCCCTGGCATCTGGTTCCATGGTAGTCCCCCCCCCCCCCCCCCCCCCCCGCTACAGCCACATTTGTAGGCTTAGATGGAAGAGTGGGGCAGAAAGACAAAGAGTGAAGGACAAGCTGAACAATTGGTAAAGACAGAGGTAAAATAACGGTCACTTTCTAAGTTCCTCCCACACATAAATTGAGGCTGAAGTGTGTGTGTGTGTGTGTGTGTGCAAGTGGGTGTGCGTTTCTCGGTGTGTGTGTGGGAAAGTGTGAAGCTATAAAGTAGCCTTACAGTAAATCTCAGCCAACCTTTTTCTCAGTCACTGAACTGCCATTCATCTTGGATGTTTGCCTGTTTGTTTGTAACGGATTATAAGGCGCCTGAACTAATGAGTTTAAGACTAGACACTTAAAATCACCCCAGCAAGACTGAGGTGAAAAGGAGGTGTAAAGCCAAAATAATGGGACGGAGCTTCAAAGTAAGACACAAATTATCATAGGTGTGCAGTTTCTGCAATCTAGAGAAAGAGTAATGTGGCAGCATTTAGCTTCTGACTTTGACTGCAAAGAAACAGAATTAAATGTGCCCCACATATGCGGTGAAGAGGAGGAGTTCTTTTGGTTTCAGGCATCGTATGAGCCCGCATAAGCCCAACTAAACAGGATTACACTCAATTTACCGTGGCCAGGCTGAACGCTTGTTGTTTTCAATCAGACCATGACAGTTAATTTGGTGCAAGGTTCCATCTTGCTGTCAAGTGACTAAACTGTGAACTAAATTCAGACAGGACTGAGAGCAACCAAACTGAACTGTGAACTGTGAAGTTGTGTCAGTCTAAACAAAATAGCTCTAAGTGGCCACTACACACTCCTCCTGTGAAATGTGATTCATGCACCTTGAAAGTTACAGCAACAGAATATATACTGAACAGAAATGAAGGGATTCATCCTAGACGAGAACGCACACCCACATACATCTTAACTACTCCATTTGAAAAGACATGAATAGTCGTGCTTTGAAAAATGAAAGGAACTAGTATTATACAGTATGCATCCATCGACTTTGGGCAGTATGCAGGGGACACCCTGAACTGGTTGCTAGCAAATCGCAGGGCACACATAATAGACGAACAACCATTTGCACTCGCTTCTCTCTCACACTTACGGACTATTTAGATTGGACAATTGGCATACCACTTTCCATAAAAAACCTCTTACAAGGACATCTGTACTACTGTGTCGCATCACTAGTCCTTTGAACATACATAACTAACCGTTTGGGAACTGCATACTCGCTGTGGAAGCTTTGTAGGTGGAATTCTTTCCTATTTTTGCTTGTCCAACTTCAACAGTGCAGAGTCCCCATGGTTGCATTTTGCCCTTCATATTAAACCAAGCTTTTTCAATAATAGACTGCTGGCAGGCCACCAGCCTAGTACTTTGTATTTAAAACAGGTCCCTTGGCACAAGTTAGAAAACACTGATCCAAACATTACTCACCAAAATTAAAGTTATTGATTAAGTCCTTTATGATGCAAATTAAACAAGGTGTAGAAGAAACATGATGATGACGATGATGATTATTATTATTGTCTATTTTATGAGAATTATACATGAATGAGCTCAGCTCAAACATAAGAAATACTTCATCTGTTTATTCACAGGACACACAGACACACAATTGTCTTTATTGAAAACATCACAATAGGTTTAAAATGAAACAAGATGTGCTGTAACCATAGTCTTTCAGTTTTAATTTGAGAGAATTTGCATCCAAATCAGGTAAACAGTGTTTGAATGATCACAGTTCATAAATGTGCCTCCCAGTTTTTAACAACAGGGTCGCATGCGTCTAGCTAAGTTCCTATGATATCCAAAACAACTCAGTCATGAACATATCAACTTTCATCGAGTTGTGATTCCAAGTTGTCTGTTTTATGGACATACAATCTTGGCTTGGATTTATAAAGACGGTTGTGGCGTTTTACGATGGTGGATACTGGAGCTAGGATACTGGAGAAGCATACGGGGCAGGATGTGCCCCACTACAATACGATTTGCACATGCCTAAAAGTGTGAATCATTAGACGTCGCCATAATCATTCCAATTTTTCATATATCGGCTGCATTATCAACATGGAACATAGTTATTCAATGTACATTTCTTTTTTGAGAGTATCCGTACACGTCTTTTTTTGTATACACATATGATGATATCATCTGCACAGCGACTGTTCATGATGCGTTAAAAGGGCAACTTGGGAAAACGTGCTATGACATGGACAACAATAGCTGAAACGTTTTCTTGGCTGTTAAAGTGTGGGAATAACAAAGGGGACAGATTTGGAAAATACAGGCAATTGTCCTGTTCCCTCCTTAACGATGCCCATACTTACAGAATAGCTTCCTTTCACATTTCTGTCTTTCTAAGAAATATAAACCGTATACAACACAGAGATAGCTAGTAGTGAAAAGTAATGTAACACAGGTAAGGCAAATATCACAGGCGAACATAAAGGTATGGTAGGCCAGGTAATCACTTGACTGAGAAGGAGATAAAGAGGTCCAGGATATTGAACACATCGTCTAGAAACATGTCTGAGAAGTCAAGTGGGATTTTATCGCAGTTGGATGTAAATTGAATGTAAATTCAAGGTATTTTTTCTTCTTCTTCTTTTCTTCAGTACAGAGACCACAAATGGGGTAATGATAGCGAAAGGAGATCATAGCCATTTGAAATGTTAAGATGGAACAGTCAGTTCATGTTTTGTTGCTGGCTGGTTAGCATTAGACAATCAGGAAAGGGGTGAAGGTCTATTGCAGTAATATGATAATGAAAAAAATATATGCCACACATATTTATGTGTACACTTAATATAACGTTCTGCTTCAGCTTGTACATTGTTGTTATCTTTGTGTGAACCACAATATGGTTTGTCACTAGTAATAAGGCTAGAATTCTTTTATTTTTCAAAAATGTAGAATGTGAGGTTATTGTCGGTCAAATACAAATTCAATCAGTTGGAAGAGAATCAATCAATTTGAGCTGTCAAGGTAATTCATTTTATTTATTGCAATGATCATTTCATAAGGAGTACGTCTATGGAATACAAAGAAGCATTTGGGAACTGTGGATAAGTCAAAACATCCTTACAACAGACATCTTTTTGAGAGCCAAAAAATAAACTATTTGTTTTGATCAGACACTTCCGTGGAATTTATGCCAACCAACTAAGATTCCAGATGGTTTGTTAACTCTAGAAAAAAAATGCACTTAACCCTGGCTTTGCTGCATTTTTCCTGTTTGACACATTCACAAATGTGCAAGTGTTCTATCTAACGCTTTTACGTTTATGTAAATCTTCAAAGCTAGGGTGTTTTTGTAGGCTTAAACTATACTGTCTGTCGCAGTTTGTTTAATTTTTCCCAACATCAATTCTGACATATTTGCTTTCTTAGACTTTTGGAGTACAATCTAACTCGTGCTCTGTGGATTTGGCTATGCTTCCATTTGTCTTGATTGACCAAAATGGAGAATGTGAAATAGACTAAAGATTTTGAATTGGTAAACATTCAAGTAACTGTTGTTTTGTTTTCTTCAGGCCAAGGTTTCATTTGCGCTATTTTTCATTTTGTATTTGACAACTTCTGATTCTATGAGAAGGGAGTGTACCTGTTATTTGAGCAAGAGAGGGTTGTAATTAGTTTATGGATGTACTGTAGTATATGTTTACTTCCATTATGTATTGTAGTTTGGTGTGATTTTGTGATGTAATGATTCAGACTGCCCAAGTTGCTAACCGGTCAATGACTGACCTGTAGTCTGCTACCGTCATTGCATGGGTTGAAAATAGGATATCTACCGTTTTTTTCCGTGTATAATGCGCCCCCATGTATAATACGCACCCTAAAAATGGCATGTTGATGCTGGAAAAAAGCCTGTACCCATGTGTAATACGCACCCAATTTTTTTTTTTTTAAATTAAATTGTCGCCCCTCCCTTCCTGTGTCACCTCAATCAATGTAACATGTTTTGTATTTAAGTCCTGTCTGCCCCTCGCTCACCGTCGGATCATTGCATGTGTTACTGTCATGATGTCTGTTTGGTTTCTGTTCCTGTCTTTGGTAATGTATTTTTGTTCCACGACTTTGTCGGTCAGTCCTGTTGTTGGTTTTGTTGTACCATGATTTTCTTAAAAATAACAAAAGTAAAAAATAAACGTTTTTTTTTTTTTTAATTTAAATTTTTTTTTACCCATGTATAATGCGCACCCCAGATTTTAGGACAATAAATTAGTTAAATTTTGCGCATTATACACGGAAAAAAACGGTAATATATGGAGGGGCTATTGGGACACAACCATTCATCTGCATGCATTCAGTGGTGGTCTATTTGGTGTTGGTTAAGGCTTAATCTCAAACTCTTTACCCCCTCAGTTAAGTTCTTCCCCAGATGTTCCTGCTCCATTACCGTCAAAGAAAACAGCTGTGTGTAAGTCGGGGTGTGCAGTTGGATCTGTGTGAATGTGTATGTTTTATTATTGTGTGCAGACCCCCAGGCGATTACTGAGAAACAGGAGCTTTTCGTCTCACCAAAGCAACTACTTCAGGTCAGAACGGGAATGCCACTATTATAAATACCGCCTGATCGTGCTCATGACCAACAAAAAAAATGGTCTAAAGCCTTTAGCCTAACATAAATCCCAGAGAGCAAATCCCTCGTTACTGCAGCGCAAGCAGTTATGTTCATGGTCCTAATTTACACCCAGGAGGAATACACCCTTTAGATCTGCTTTATGCTGCTGCCTTATGCTTGGCTCAGACATCAGCTTCTTGCAAGGATCAGTCTCAAGAGTACTTCTTTCAATGTATCTCGTCTTCTCTGCCCAGCTTTTCACCACTGCACTCTCTCATTCCGTTCTTTTTTGCATCCAAAACAGTCTGGTAGGCACTCGGGCTGCACGACAGTGGAAAAACATTCAATGTCCAATGTAGGTCTTGAGTATTACGATATCGATATTAGAACCATTTTTTTCATATATAATTTTTTGTCATCTAATGAAATAATTTTTTCATGCGGCCAAATAAGCAGCTTCAATTCTTAGGTAATTAATTGTAATAGCAATTAAAATAAAACGTTGTTCAATGTTGATAATGCCACTACTGTTCTATTTTTTCGTGATGCGCTGTTAACATTAGACAGAAAAATATTTTCACATGAAACTTATTACACATCTTTGTAATACACATTGCATAGGCCATTATCGTGATGACAATATTTTTTCGCTGTATTGTGCAACCCTGTACACATATAATGATCTAGTCGATTTTAATCTTGATTCTTCTTTCCCAGTGAAAAAGAGAAAGAACTGGTTATTTTGAGACTAACAAATTTCCTGTCCTTGGAAAACATAGGGCCTACAATTCTGAATAGTAAAGAAGAAAAAAAAATGGCTGTGACTATTGTCATTTGGAATGGAACACCAGTAAATGCAGTTTACTGGAGATGAAGAAAGAACAAAAAATAACGGCAACTGGAAACAGTGCCAAACTCAATGTGAGATGAACATCATAAATGGAGGACTAACACGTTTGGTAGTTGTGTCAAGTGCTATTGTCAGCAATCTCACTACTCAGCTTCCAGTCAGGCTGTAAACCAACCAGTCAGCCGTTCTGTTGTTAAGTACGGCAATCTCAATCCAGGAATACGATCATGATTTAACATGCTTGCCGTCAAATGCCATCATGCTCAGGTTTCTCACAAGCGTGGAAACTGGCTAGGTACAATCTATAACACCTATATTTCCGAAAGGTATATTAATTCTAGAAAGGTTATGGATTTGGGACCCTTCAAATGATTATCACTTTTGTCTCCATTACCTCAGAGCTGCAAATTGAAAATACTTTTTTAGAGCCCCTTTCAGTCAAATCATCATAATTTTTCTCTTTGTTATGGCGCCACTGCTCTGAAGAATAGGCACTTCAAACTTTGATTCATATTTCATTGGTTGACATTTTTCCTGATTGTTTGAGACACTCAACAATGTACAGTATATTGGGTCATGCTTTTTTTTTTACACAAGAATTCAAATATTTCCACTAAAATGTAAAAAATATATAAAACTAAAGATATTGGTTTTGCAAATGTACACAACATCTTAAATTTACCTAACCGCCCTATTTAGAATACAGTGGAATCCAGGTTGATGAAGTAAATTGCTTCATACATACAACAAAAGTTCATGAACCAAAGCATCTTTTCCATTGAAATTAATAAAAATATAACAAAGAATCTACTCCAGCCTCAGAATAAATTTGTTTACCCCGTCCTTATGAGTTCAGAGAAAATAAATCCACCCGTCCGTTCCTCCATCCATCCATCCATGCATCTTCAACACCGCGTATCCTGTACAGGGTTGTGGGTAAAAGAAATTCAGCACTTAAAAAATACAAACAATGGCCCTCATCTATTGACGTTTGTGTACCAATTTGTACGTAACATGTGCGTCCATCTAGATTCAGTGCCAAATCATATTCAACCCTGCACATTTTTGCACTGCAATTGTTGTACTATAAACATTAGAGCAGGAGTGTCCAAACTTTTTGCAAGGAGGGCCAGATTTATTAAAGTGAAGGGGCCCGGGGGCCAATAGTTTTTTCAGACATTTTTTAACTACAAAAATTTCATGCAAAGACACACTGTTATAAAACAAATTTCATTGTCACAATTGTCTTGACAAAATAACCAAATATAAGCCATTCAGGCAGATGTGAACAACTCTAAAAACACAAATTCTGCCTTTCATTCATGTCTGAAGAGTCAGATAACAGTGAAGAAACTGTTTGAAATACCTTACATTTACATGAGTTTAAAATAGGCACTTTTCACTTTCACTTAAGCTTTGATCGTGACTTTCCCCTAATCAAGTGGCCTGTTATTTAAGAAAAAACAAAAATTCAGTAAATCTGAAACCTGTGTACCTAATGGAGTGTCAGAGTGACGTCACAGATCCAACAGCCAATCAGGAGGTACACCTGAAAATGGGTGTGTACCTAATGGAGTGTCCGAGTGACATCACAGATCCATCAGCCAATCAGGATCAGTGTCCAGCTTTCTTTTCTTCGGGCCACTCATTTTAATGGAAGGATTCCAGGGGAAGGTTTGTGGGTGGCATTAGCGTAAAACTGTATCTGAAAACTCGAGAATATTGACGTCACAGCCGACAATCGAAATTCGGCACTGATAGATGAAATTACTACGTACTACTGAGTACGCACACGCACTTGTGAGTGTGCACCGAGCTTTCTGACACGGCTCCCGGGAGTAAATGCACGGGCATTATATTCTTTCATCACAGCAACATCTTCATTACAAATTAAACAGACACACTCTCTGTTGATTTCTTTGAAGAAATACTCATTTTCCCAACGTGTTTGGAATATTCTACACTCACTTGCTATTTTGCGTTTCTTCGGTGCAGCCATTTCTGGGGACTCGCGGTAAAAGATTTTCTTCGCTTGATTTCATTTGTGTGGCGGGCTCCATCTAGTGTTAAAACTGAGAAGTGCAACAGAGTTGAGCTCAAGCTTCTTGTGCGGGCCATATTCAATTATGTTTTCAGAATTTGCTGCGGGCCAATAAAAACTGGGCTGTGGGCCGCAGTTGGCCCGCGGGCCGTAGTTTGGACACCGATGCATTAGGGTAAAAGCATGCTGGCTGAGAATGGATTATTGCATTTTCAGTTATTTCTAATTGGGAAAATTCCTTCGGAACTGAACGGTTTCGTTTCTCAATGCTTCTTCTGGAACGAATTAGCGTTGAGATTCGATGTTATACTGTAATCAATTGCTGTGAACAAAGTCCTCATGTGGAATTACAAAGGCTTGTTTAAAAAAACAAAAAACAAAACATGAGTTCTTTGTTTCAGTGTGCCACTGTGTGACATCCAAAAAGAAGAAACTGGATGATCTTCCAATTCCTGCTGTGAGTGGTGTTTCTATCAGATATGCACGGTGATTTGTTGAGGGAATGAATGTTATAATTTTGTGTAATCAGGTCTACAGGGTTTTTTCTTTCCAATCTATGCATGAGCAGTAGCTTGACAGAAGTCACTGGGACTCTGAAGCTCTCGCATACTAATCGGAACGCTATCATCCATATTCATGCCATCCGTCTGTTCTCACGCTAGAGCGTTGTCTGCGTGTGTGTGTGTGTGCACTAAGGAAATGGAGAGCTGTATTCAAGAAAAAAATAACAAAAAACAAGGCTAGCACATAAAATAAATGTGGACAAACTGTGTTCTATTGTTTGTAGTTCCATGTTGCTTTTGTAATGCTCTCTCTCAATATATATACATATATTTAGAAAAACCCAGCTACTGACAGTAAGATAAAGACAAAAATATATAAAACAAAAAAAACTAATTTGCTCATTTGCATATGGTCTGATGTTAAGTAAGTACTTTGAAACCTGGTCTAACATTTGTCACCTCCATGACAATACGACAGAATTCCTTCTCCACTCTAAAAGCACATTTAGAGACCACAGTTTCGCGCCACAGTTGTACAATGCTCTCTTAAATCAAAGGCCCACTTAATTCATCTGCCACCCTGAAAATGCGCCAGCTAGTGGGAGGACACTGTCACATACAGAAAAATGCTCGCCATTGCTCAAACACTTAATGTTGCGTGTGCCTACGTGTGTGTGTATGTGTGTGCATGCGCTAGGCACAAGCTGTTGTCTCCCTCTGCTGACCCTATGCCCCTATGTGCTATGATGCCGACACTGCAAGGTCATTTTATAACTCCTCCAAACAGAAGGGACAGCAAGTAAATGAAATGACCATAACTGTTTTTGGTTTTAAATCGGTCAGAATCAATCAATCAATAAATCAATCAATAAATCAATCAATCAACCAACCAACCAATCAATCAATCAATTAATTAATCAATCAATCAATCAATCAATCAATCAATCAATCAATCAATCAATCAATCAATCAAGCAATCAATCAATCAATCAGCTTCTTTTTTCAGGCTTAGGAAAAGTCATTGTCAACTGCGGCAGCTCATTCTGCTTTTGTCTTTACTAAGGGAAATTATGGTACATGGTATGACAATTAGCTTAATATTCGTTTTATTATTTAAAACTATAGTTGCCCATAGTACTCATTTTATTGCTTTAAAGCATTTCATCACCATCGTTTTTGTCTTTTGCTCCCTACTAACTGTGATGTACTTGTTTTACTTGATCAAAATATTTTTTCCAGATACTTGGAAAACTAATTTTGTTGGCATCAACCCTGGTGTTTAAGATGATGAACAAGGAGAATAGCATATTGCTTGCCTGTGCATTGTGTTGAATTATTGGATTTCGCTAAATGACGATACGATAAGATTGCTCTCATGTGTTGTTGGAAAACAATTTCAGTGTGATGAAAAAAAGAAAGAAAAAGAAAAAACCAAAAGTAACACAAAATGATAACTGTGCCAAGAGGCTGGGTACATGACCCAGTTTCTACGTTTACATGCATTAAAGGTTCAGGTCAAAATTCATGTGTTTGAAACATTTGAGACATCCTGAACATTTTATTGCAAACAGGCACCATAAAATTTTGAACATGTTTCAAATTTCTTTTTGACAATAAAAACAGTTGATACAATTACAATGCGAACATTTGCCACCTTAAATGAACCTTGACAAAAAAACATTTGCGTCGGACCAGCATCCATTGATTGTGTACATTTCAAGGATTTTAACTTCTCCATTCAAATATATGCATTATCTGTGGTACTTGGGCACTTGCCCAGGTGCTGAAAGGGGTGGCATCTCTTGCGTCTGTAGCCACGGGGGAGTGGGGCTTGCAAATTTCTTCCGCAACAGAACGTCGACGAAATCATACTAGAAACCCACTCCAGGGCAGTACCCCCGATGCCAAAATATAGCGCCGTATGAAGGCGGCATGACTTTGCCAGGAATCATGGTTTTGAGAGTTGGTGGATCATGGTTCCAGAGGCCGGATTCGTGGCGTTGGACCTGGTATTCAAATACCGGCCTGGTCAGGAAGGACATTGACCATGTACTCGTGGACGGTCGCTGAACCCTGCTGCAGAACTGCACGGTGTTCCGAAGTGCACAGTTCTTCAACACCGACCACAGGCTTCTTGTGGCAACGCTGAAACTACGCCTTCAAGCTCCGAGGAGAGCGGCGCCCGGCCAGATTCGGCTGGACGTTGGCCGACTGCAGGAGCCTGGCGTGGCGGACGCGTATGCCGGGAACTTGGCTGGGAGGCTTGGTGGGCTGGGCACAACGGAGGACCCGCAGGCACTGTGGGAGGGCTTCAGAGACGCGGTCCTGGCGGCTGCCAGCGATAGCATTCCAGAGATCCCTAGGAGTGCCCTTTCCCAGGAGAAGGCGGACATAATCGACGAGTGCTGCAAGGCAAGACTCTATGGCACAACCGGTCACTACAGGGAACTGAGGCGAGGAGCCATTCAAACTGCTGGTCTGGACCATGAGGGGCAGGTTTGAGATGTCTGTGAGGCGGTCGAGGGTCACTTGGGTAAAAGTGACGCTCGCCCAGCTAACGAGGCCATTCGAAAACTCCGCTCGTCTGGGCCCCACCTGCGCAGCTCGATGGTCCTCGCGGCTGATGGCGGTGTCCTCTCGGTAGTAGTTGGGCTGAAGCGCTGGGCCGAGTACTTCAAGGAGTTGTATCGGGCCGAACCTCCACGCTGCAAGCTCTCTGCTGTAGGCATCCAGAGCCTGGTGCCTAACCCACCCCTCAGCATTGATGCGCCTACCCCTGAGGAAGTTCGAAAGGCTCTGGGTCAGCTGAGGGATAGAAAGGGTCCGGGAATCTGCGGTGTCTGTGCAGAGATGCTCAAAGCTGGAGATGATGTGCTCCGGTGGTTGCACACGCTGATTTGCTCCGTATGGAGCTCGGGGTTCATCCCAACCGACTGGAAAAGGGGCATTGTCATCCCTATCTGGAAGGGGAAGGGTGATATCCGGGAGTGCAACAACCACCGAGGGATTACCCTTCTCTCGGTGCCCGGCAAAGTCTTTGCCCGGGTACTGCTAAACAGGATACGTCAGCAGCTCTTAGACCACCAGTATCCTGAGCAGTCCGGCTTCACACCAAAAAGATCAACCGTAGACTACATCCTTGTGTTTCGTGTCCTCACCGAGCGCTTTCAAGAATTCGATAGAAAGCTGCTCGCAGCCTATTATGATTTCAAGAAGGTGTCCGACTCAGTCAGTAGAGATGCTCTGTGGAGACTTCTACGTGGGATCACCTCGCAGCTTGCCCATCTCATCTCGGCTCAATACTCTGACACAGAAAGTGCTGTTAAGTACGGAGGCACCACCTCTGACTTCTTTCCAGTCAATACTGGGGTGAGGCAGGGGTGCGTACTAGCCCCATCACTTTTCAGCACTTGTATGGACTGGATTGTGGGCCGCGTTGTAGACAGGACGGACTGCGGGGCGTCGCTCGGCAATGTTCGGATCACTGATTTGGACTTTGCTGACAACGCTGTAATCTTTGCGGAAACCCTAGACGTCTTGACCGAAGCACTTGAAGTGCTGACCGAGGGACTGCGCGTCTCCTGGATCAAGACGAAGATCCAGGTCTTCGGTAACTTTCTGGACGCTGCTATCAAGTCACCCGATGTGGTGGGCAAAAAGGTGGAGATCGTAAACAAGTTCACTTATCTCGGCATCGTGGTTCTCCGCTCCGCTTCATGTAAGGCTGAGGTCGCTCGTCAGCTTGTTCTTGCGCATGGAGCGATGGGGTCGCTGAATGGGACTGTTTGACGCTCCCGACATCCGAGCACGTTGACAAAGGTTCGAGTATTTTGCTTGCTGGTCATGCCCGTCCTGCTTTACTCTTGTGAAGCATGGACACTGACTGGCGGGCAAAGGCGAAGACTCAACACCGTTGTGTGCACTTCCCTCCGTCGCATCCTCGGGATCTACTGGCGAGACCGTGTGTCAAACCAGATGGTGCTCGAGCGAGCGGGGATGGAGTGCGTCAACTGCCAGATATGGGAGCGACAGCTGCGCTTCTACAGCCACGTGGTACGCTACCTGCCCTCGGATCCAGCGAGCAGGATTCTGCCCACACCGGACCCGAGGGGATGGAAGCGCCCAGTAGAGCAACCGGGTGCGGGGTGGTTGGAGCACCTCAGGAAGCATCTTGCGATTGTGGGGGTGTCGGACCGGGCGGGCGCTCGGTCCAATGCCGGATGCGCGGTGATTGGAGCACCTCAGGAAGCATCTTGAGATTGTGGGGGTGTCGGGCCGGGCGGGCGCTCGGTCCAATGCCGTAAGGTCACAGATGGAGTGGAGCAAGAAGGAGAGCGCAAATATGCTGAAAAGATATTTGTGGTCTGTGCATTGTGGGTGGTTAGATCATTAGTCATCTGCTCATTTATTTGGCCAACAGTTTGTTTGACTTTCCAGCCATTTTGTTATATCTGCCCTCATTCCATGGAGCTGTTTGAGTTTTCTGTCACTGCTTGCTGTTTTTCACAAGTGAATTCTGAGTTGTTTCACAGCTGTCACTGATTAGATTCAACATTAATTGTAATTTGGATGTTAACAGTCAAATACAGATACCACAACCTAGCCAACGTCGTGTTGCGGTTTAGTTGCTATGCAAAGTCCGCTAGACGAATACATTGCTAATTATGAACTGAACTTTTGACTTGTTGCCCTCATTGTGTGTGTGTGTTTGTGTGTGTCTTTGTCTGTGTGCGTGTGTGCGCACAACTAAAACAAGACATGGTAGCACATAGTCCACTGAGACAATCTAATCACTGTTCTAATTAAACACACTCACATGCCACAGTTGATGCGTATCCTGATACAATTTGTGCCTTAATGACATCTTTATGAGAATCCCCACATAATTAGACAAGTCAGATGATTTGTTTCACAAAAGAAGTGCCAGAAAAATAACAGATTTTAAATGTTTCTAAAGGGAAGGATATTATCATTTGGTTGGGTGAATAGTCAATGTATCATAATTTTCATGGTACTAAAATCAGTTGTTTGCTTGTTTTGACACCGAGATTTGTCTTTTTCCTCTTTTTTATTGGAAAACAAAGAGATCTGTTATCACAACCCCTCCATTTGAAACAAGGCTTTAAAAGATACTCACTGATCCAGTCTTTTATATCAGATCACAGCAGTATCAGTTTGAGTTTCACTTTCTTACTTTATCTGTGTTCTCTCAGACGTGAGCCATGAAATCACTGGCTAAAATATTATGTCGATAACTTACTTCCCCAAAGTCTTAGGTCTGTCAACAAAGTATTAAAATACATCACAGTGGGACCGCTAAATTCAAATGCCCTTCACATGCAGTTTTGAATTACCGTATTTTCCGGACTACAAGGCGCACCTAAAAACTTAAAATTTTCTGAAAAGCCGACGGTGCGCCTTATAGTCCAGTGCGCCTTATATATGGACCAAATTCTTAAATTTAAACTGGCCCGAAGCATTGTGTCGTGAAATCAATCATAAGTGGCCCGCTGAAGACTATGAATCATGAATCAAAAAGACTATGGATCATTATTTTGTGATTATAAAGTAATTTGTTGCGTCTGAAGTTGAAATGAAAAAAAAATAAAATGGAGAATGATTTGATTTGGATTAAAAATCTGACATGATGCATTAAGGGTGCGCCTTATAGTCCAGTGCGCCTTATATAAGGACAAAGTTTTAAAATGGGCCATTCATTGAAGGTGCGCCTTATAGTCCGATGCGCCTTATAGTCCGGAAAATACGGTAAATGATTAATTTAAATTGTATAATCCCTAGTCACATATTTCTTTACCCTGAAAGCTGAGCAAAATCTGACTAGCATCTAGGAACTGATTATATACGACCATAAATGTTCCCTTGTATGTAACGGGAGACATGTCCAATACCCCCCCGCCCATACACACACACGCACACACACACACACATACACACACACGAAATTTACAGTTCCCAAATGAGAAATATTTGTCAAAATATCCATAGGATAAAAACTTATGCACCTCTGTTTTACAACTCTCTGAACGGGGTAATCCTGTTACATAAAAATGAGCCACAGTTTACTATGCCAAAATCCACTGCTGAGCCAGTATCGATTATGATTTTCGGTATCATGACGACATGGGGCGGAACAAGAAGGTTTAGATGAGGCAATAGATTCTGCTTGCGGAAGCGGAATCCCAGATGTGAGGAAAAAAGTGAGCATGCACATTCATGTGGCGCATGCAGTGGTCACCAACAAAGTTCAGCAAAATTCAGAATGGTTTACTTAATAGACATACGTATATCAGCTCACAAAAGGTTAACGTAACTCTCGGGTGGGCAGACTGTCCACACCCATAATAACACAGTTCCTCTTTAGTTAAAATGCTTTTTGTAATTTTTTTTCATAGCAACACTGAAATCTGGAGGAATTGCCTTATTTCCAACATACAATGAAACAGCGATGACGACGTTGTCATGCAAATAATGTACGTCCACAAAATAGTAAGCAGTTCAGTTTTTTCACATTGCCTTATCTTATTACAAAATTGACTACATTATTTTTTCCCCTCAAAATTACTGTACATACAGCACTCAACGTTGACACTGTAAAAGAGAAAATTATATTTTTTTAAATTTATCAAAATCAACAACAACTAAGAAATCACACGTTCAAAATTCACCTCAGGCTCATCTTGTTTCCACTGATCATTGTAATCATAGTAATCTATCAATCTGGCTTGAATGCTAGAATGGCGAGACAAAAGTCACGGGTAAAAAGCACTTGGCAGTCCACCCACACTTTTCCTAAAGGCCCCTGAAGGAGACTCAGAACTTGAGCTAAACAACTCTTTCTTGTTTAATGAGACAAAAATATATATATTCATTATTGGTGAGAATTCCAGATGCCATGTTCAAAGAAAAGCAAACCTGGGCAATACTGTCCCTATAGTGAATTATGGCGGTGGTAGCATCATACTGCAGGGATGTTTTTCAGCAGCAACCGGGAGACCAGTCACTGAGGGAATATTCTGTGTCCGGGAGTCCAGAAATTGAGTGTTAAGGAAATTCCAACTGACTGTACTCGTGATAGCCCATGGCTCTTGATGATTTTCCCTCTCACTGATTCAGCTCTACTTTTTCCTCCATGCTTGGACAAATCTCGGTTATCTTTCCTTACAAATACCAAATCTGAAACTGGGCGTAAACATTCAGCAATGTTTATTGTTTGAGTAAACAATGTAATAGGACACAATAGCACAACAAAACACAAATATTGTCACATATTCCAATACTTTTTGCTCACTGGAAAAAATGGTGGGTTTAAATAAAATATGCAAAATATTTAAAATCTTACATCAAACGCAGATGTGAGCGCCTGATAACGTCGACCACTTCTTTGATGTCAAGCAAATGGTTTCAGTCTTCAGCAACAATAAAGGGCTTGGACTCACTTTGAATACTTTGGAAAGGCTGTGTGTGTTTTACACACCCCATATGATGTGAACACCATATTCCCAGTGACGGGATTAGATTTCAATGTAAATCGTTGTTCCTTATCCACGTCTCCTCCTTTCTTCTCACATTTCACCACCCCATTCTCCCATTTTTCTTGTCCAAAACTCTGGGGACATTCGGAGGGACATGACAGAGATAGCATTACATGGCGGGGGCTTAAATGAGCGCAGAACCCAAAACGCCCTCAGACACATAAGCCTCAACTTGATCTTTGCTCTTACAGCAGAACAAATGGGCACTCTCGAAACAGAAGCAGAACTGAGGGGTGGTCTGGGCGAGGCTTCGGTTATCATGCTCTGTGTGTCCAAAGGTCTTTGAGGACAGACGCTCATCCATAGACCCTGCCGCTGCCTTAGCTATGAGCACACTGGATAGAAAAAAAGATGCTTGCTTGGATTTAGGGTCCTCTCATGTGGGATGGAACAGAGCAACACACACAACCGTTTGAGTGCTGGAGCATTTCTGCGGAAATGCACGCAACTGCTCACACACTGACCCACTTGCGTAAAAGGGGTCTTCAGAAAGACTTATGCAATTATTTCTGCCTCTCTGCAATGCATCCTTTCTGAACTACGCGTATGTGTGTGTGCGGAGAGGAGCGATAATGGGTATCTCCTCACATCATAGCGGTATACCCACACGTCTCTAGTGAAAAATGAATGCTTTCAGAAACAAGGGAAGCATGGGAAGTGAGAACATGCACACATATAGAATTTCTGGCAATATCCGAGGAATTAGTATGGACAAGCACAAGCCAGAATCCCTCTATCTTCACATATGTATCACAAAATTGCCTGAGTGAGTTTGTAATGCTGCTTATCCTGCTGCCAGATGACCATTAGTGCAGATCGCATTTCCTCAGGCGGCTTCAAGGTCAAAGCTGCTCCATCACTTTGTGTATGTGCATATTTATATCAGTCTTTTTAAAAGTGTTTGAACTTGCCACTCATTTTACTGAAGTATTGGGAA
Source organism: Syngnathus typhle (assembly GCF_033458585.1). Lineage (NCBI taxonomy): Eukaryota > Metazoa > Chordata > Actinopteri > Syngnathiformes > Syngnathidae > Syngnathus > Syngnathus typhle. The sequence continues at coordinate 15,408,284 of NC_083743.1, forward strand.
GATGGCAGCATACTCTATGTCCTTGGTGTTCAAGTATCTCCTTTCAGACCAAAGGAAGAAGTTGGATGGATGTGTTTTTTCATTAGGTTTTATCATAGTTGCTCTTCAGGTGCAAATCAAAGATTAACCTGAAACATAATTTGTTTTGAAATCTTTGTCCACAGTAGAGATAACAAATAACAGATACCAAAAGCATCGGAATCTTGTTTCATTTTGAATACACAAAGTAAAGAAATGGGAATTTAAAATTTTTCACGCAGGCAAAACCCTGCAAAATTGAACAAAAAGGACAAAGACAGTAAACAATTTAACAGAGGTGGGACTACAAGTCACTCACTAAAATAATTCATTGATGTCTGTAATTAATTCATGTCGTTTAAGGAAATAAAAATATGTGACACAATAAACATTGTTTTTCAATTAAAATAGATTTATGTGAACATAAACAACAAAATTCAATCCAAAATGTTTATTTTCAATCAAGTTCTTCCATACACAAACAGATTAGTGCCATTTTGCTGCATTAGGTAGAGAGTCTCAAACTATTAAAAAGTATGTACATTCATCGTTAGTTGTTTTGAAATAAGTGTGATTTGTTAATTGTGGACACAGGCACATCCCAGCTGTGCACATTTCAGTTCTTTATTTTTACTCAACTTTCTGTCTCGCCTGTCTTCATTGTGGTCGCGGGTGAGTTGTAGCCTATCCTAGCTGACAATGGATATAAAGACATTATAAGTATTATAACCAGAGGCATTCAAACACATTGTAGAAATTAATTATTTTTATGGTCGTTGGAAGAACTAATAATAAGTCAGTTTAGTTTGACAGATATCTCAAATTTAAAGTTGATCACCCATCCCAAAGTATGACTAAAGATACAACATTTTGCAAAGTTATTACTACAGCATCTGTGCAAACACAAACATCCTGATAAATAATGTTGAAGGAATGAGGTTGCAGGTTGATAGTGGATTATGAACCCCACTTCTATTGTCATTGCTTCATGTGACCCCTAAAAACATGAAGATCATAAAAAAAAATACTAATTGAGTACATAGTTTTGTCGTACACATAGAATTTCTGCTAATACATAACATGCACATCCGTAGATATTAGAAGGGAAAATATTAATAATTAAGACTTTTGTAGTCTTTAAAACAAATTAATGGGTCACAATATACTGGAGGCTGAGAGACCTTTGTAATAAACATACATTTTTGTGTTTTACCCACAATGATTATTTAATGTAACCAGACGTGAAGCCATTTCGGGCTTAGTGGTTAGAACAGAACCACTAAGCATTTGAAGCAGCAGCAGCTGACTCCAGTGTTTGTAATGCAATCGGACATCGAACATGAGCATGACTTCCCAAATCTGATTGTCCAACCGGGTGGATTCGGGAATCTACAAACGGCAATTTTCTTTAAGTCTTTCATACTTGAAAGAAAAACGGTGGGAGTGAATAATCTTGATATGTTTTGTAAAAGCTATTATCAAACCAAACCTGGCATCAGACCCGCTCTCAAAAAGCGATTATTCAGCATGCCAAATGGGGCGTGAGACTGTGAGTTGATTCTGAGTCAGAGAAGTACCTGCATGCTATTAAATTCTTGAGAGTCCCTAAAAATACAATATTTAAGAGTAATACGACAATTAAATCTATTGCGGCCTTCCGTCCTTGGCAGTGACATTGTAATTTATGACTGTGAGGCTGACACACACACACACACACGCGTATACACACACACACACACACACACACACACACACACACACACACACACACACACACACGCACACACGTATACACACACACACATTGTTAATCAAATAGTGCTGGTACAAGGACAAAATGGAAGCAGTGAATGAAGCGGTGTCACGCACTCTTCCTCCCCCATCCAGCTGCCGTGGAACATGAGAACGCCTGTGTTTACCCAGAAAAACGTTGTGAAAAAGAGGAGAGAGAGAATAAGATGAGGAGAACAAATGCTTTGGTAGAGGAGGCGGTCTTAAGCAGAAAAGATCTCTGCAAAATCACTTACCTACCCTGCAAAGCAGAGGGATGGAAGAAGTATGGCAGTGAAATAATGGGCTCTTACTCTTAACAAAAACATGGGTTTGATTTCACACTTATTTAAGATTACTTTCTCATTATCCCCATTTCACTTAACAATTATCTCAAAACAGTAATTTAATTTTAGTCTTATTATCAGCAATACTAAATTGATTAGATTTAGGTTTTCTTCAGGATTATTTCCACCACATACTGTATGTGCAATGGCGGATGAGAGATTTACAGCTGGACAAAAGACGAAATAAAAATGTTTTGGTTCCATTTCTCTCCATTTGTTGCTCTCTGTGTACCATCAGTGTATTTATAGCTAGTTTTATGCAGTATTGTGTAGTGTGGTGTAAAACGTAAGCCCCCTTTAATTATCTAAGAAACTAGAGTAGACTAGTACTAGTAAATCTATAAATTTGCAAAGCAAAAATGTTTATTCGAGGTTCTAGGGATTTAAAACAACTGTAAAGAATTATTCAAGCTTGTTTGTTTATTATTTCTTTGATTCAGTGTATCAGGGTTGCTCAGATGAAGTCAGCTGCTCTAAAAGAACATAAGCGAGAACAATTCCCGATGGTAACGTGACCCTCCTCATATTAAACACGTCTTGTGATTTTAATTAGGTCTGCACCTCACCTCTTTCAAAAAAATAATGACCTTGTGGTATTTAAAAATACTCATCTAAAACACATTTCTTGGGCTGGGTATATAAACAAACTTTGAGATGTCACTGAAGACTTGTATATCAGAATGACGAGAAGTGAAAGATGAAGTGTTTGCCAATGTTTGTCCCTTGCAGTGAGAGAAATGGGTTAATTGCTCTTTCATTATCATCAATGTCTGCCTGCCTCTTCAGTGTAGGAGGGAATGGTGAGAGCAACAAGTGGGAATTGGTGCCTGGTTTAATAGAACAAAACAAATGAAGAGAAGAGCTGCAATGTAATGGAGCTAGAGTTTAGAAGAGGGACATAGGAGAGGATGGCAGAAAGTGTCATGGACTTGGTTGATTTGGTTTGTGATTTGGAGATTTGTTTCATGTTTTCCATGTGTTCTTTTGTGCTTTTATCTTGTTAGTTTAATGTATTCTCTCGTGTTCATTTACCTTTCAAGTCCTTGTAGGTTCGTTTTGTCTTTGTCTTGCACACATTCTCTTCACACTATCTACTCAGAGTTCCAAGCTGTTTTACTCGTTTTTTGTTTACTCTTTTGATTTTGGACTTTTGTTGATTCTGTATTTTAATCATCTCAGTACCTCGTTGTGCCTTTTTGTTTCCCCTTTAATAAACTGCCCACTACTGGCTCACTTCCCTGCATTTGGATCGTCAATCCTGCCACAACCACCACAGAAATGAGTTCAATCAAACATCCAGGCTTATAAGCAGTGGCTGGATTCTCCAAAACGAATGATCAATCAGACCATGCAAAGGAGCAAGAATGTGAAGATTAGGAATCAGCAATAAAAGAGCAGATATGAGAAACTAAAAGGGCCTTATCAAAGAGAGAATGATTTTGTGTATGTAGCTGGCATGATTGCTGATTAGGTGAGTTGGTCAGGGGGTGTTGAATACGATCAACTATTCTGCATTGGCAGTGCTCACAGAGCTGACCACAGGTCGCATGGAAATCAAAATCAATTAATCATCCTTTGACCTTTAGAATATAACTGGGAGGCAAAATGAAATTACAGGAATATTTCATGTCAATCATGTTACCTGCATGCTGCGTCAAACTGAGTGACCAACAGACAGTAGAATACTAATGAGTCCTACTTAATAATTTATCTCATGTTCAACGGAAAGTACAACACGCACGCACGCACACACACACACACGCACGCACGCACGCACGCACACACACACACACACGCACACACGCACACACACACAGATCACCGGGATCGGTTCCCGTTGTGACAGTGTGGATGTGGGTGTTGATTGCATGTCTCTATGTGTGCCTTGTGAATGCCTGGCGATCAGTTTGGGGGTGTACCGTGTTTTTCCATGCATAATGTGCAAAATGTAATTAATTTATTGTCTTAAAATCTGGGGTGCGCATTATGCATGGGTACAACAATTTTTTTAAGAAAATTTCCCTCGAAATAAAACTTGAAATCAGACCTTGTCACATTCAGCCATCCTGCCCAAAACACTTAGTCCGTAAAATTCATAATTGACGACACATCGTTTGATGCGATGGTGCAATCCTTGATGGTGTGTTATTGTCAAATATTGTTAGTTTTTTAATCTCCATCGCAAACCGGATATCATACGGAGGCCGCCATTACAGATGCGCAGAACGGATGCGCAAGACACGTCAGCTATATAAAGAGCGAGAGTTCAGTTCTCTACCTAAATGCGTATTACAGGTAATATTTTATTCCACAACACTTTGCCTTGTTCCTTTCTTCTCTGCTGTTCACTTCAAACACGCTCCATACGAACACAATGCTCTCGTATCAGATGCTTGCTCGATCACCTGCTCGTTTGCTGTCACAATGTACCCTACACAATTCCGAAACATTTCTTCGCTATCGAGTTTGCTAGCGCATGCGCAGTGATACTGACCGGCAGAATAACATCCGGTTGTTCCCAAAGATGATCTTTTTTCTGAAATAATTTTACGTTTACGTAAGTAGGAGTCAAAATTTGGGTGCGTATTATACATGGGTACAGGCTTTTTTCCAGCATCGACATACCATTTTTAGGGTGCGTATTATGCACGGAAAAACACGGTAGTCTGCCTTTTGCCCGACGTCAGCTGGGATAGGCTCCAGCACCCTCCGCGACCCTGAACGGGATAAGAGATGTTTAAAACGAATGAACAGCAGTTCTTTGTTTGGAATCACTTCTTTCTTCCTGAAGATTGATTGAGGATATGGTGGAATGACAAGGGTCCTTAACGTACAGTGGTTATAAAATGTCAACATATCTCTGCTCAAATGCCAAGTTTTTGTGCCATAAGAAATTAGATCAGTATAGATAATTCTCCCAAAATAGATAATTTCCCCAATTCCACTATTGACATGAACTATAGCCATCCATGCATGCAAAAACAAATGTGAAGAGGGTCTGTATTGTTATGAATGGATGTGAAGCAGGAAACTTTTGTTTTATGATTTTCTTAAAAGAAGACTGCTCTGCAATAGAGCACTTGTGCTTTAGGAATTGACTGGCTCATCTGTGCCAGCCTGTCCCAATTTGTACATTCTGGTCTACCACCAGTCCCCATGCTAAGTTCTTACAGTCTGGCCCAAAAGTCTTAAACTGTGTACAGTGCAACACAGCTATGCACAATAGGAGGGGAGTTGAACAGAGTGACTGACTCGGCTGCTCTGGTAATTGCTCATCCATTACTCTGGGACAGATTACATATACACCAAGGACATAAACACTGGCACTGGCATTCACAGCCTGCTGCCTAATGGATATTTGTGTATGTGTGTGGGAGTTGCACCCTGCGCCCTCATTTATTATATACAAACCGTTATTTTTGCTGCTGATACTCCTGGGCTATTTTACATTAGGTAAAAGCCATTTGTGCAAAATATAGCATGTGTAATATTGTTGAGCTGCACTCCTTTGGCAGTCTGATACTTGCGGTGTACCTTTTGATTTTATATATATAAAATGATGATTAGAAAATACCTGTATACAATGTTTTTCTTCATTTGGAAGTTTCTTCACTTTGTTACCACCCTCTCAGCTCTACCTCCTTCACAAGCAAGGAGATTAAACACTCCTGGCTGAGAGTGGCGAGAGACTTGATCCCTCACTGACTTCCCACAATTAGCACTGATTTTGTTCAATGTAGTGCCTAGCCAAGCTTGAAGCAGCTCTCCCACAAACTGAACTTGATCTTATTTTCACCTGCGGCAGCTTTTTGCTGAAAGACAACAAACAGAAAAAGTATTATCTCTACACTAGAAATGCAGCTTCACAAGTTTTTTTCCCCTTTTCGTTTACATTCCTTTACATTGAAGGATTTTCCTATCTCCTCAGTTGGCGAGCAGCATGTTGGTTCCTTGGCCCCAGGACATTGAATTACAGAAGACAATTTTCTTGTGAAAACGGTACACTATGATTGGGGGTTCTTTTATTGATTTAACTAAAAACTCAACAAAGGTTTATGAGTTATATAAACATATATGAGTTGAACAGATGAGACACATTGCAACTGTTTGTCTCAGAGATGGCTTTTGATAAGGCATTGAAACTGAACTTTTGGTGCCTGACCTATTTTCTGTTCATGTGTTGTGTGTGTGTGTGTGTGTGTACTCAGTCTTTCTTTTGCTTTTGCTTTCTTTCCCTCACACCGAAGCAAAACAAACATTTATGCACATACTGGCTCAAGCCAAATCAAAATTTTCAAAAAAAGGTTTTTAATTGGACTTACTATGAATCATCTGGGGATTTGCCATGCTCAATCTTTTGAAACGGTTGTGAGGCAAAGAAAAAAGAATAACGGAGTAATTGAGTTTGTCCTCGGCCCAATGGATGTCATTCTCTGGATGTGTTAAACAGAGATGACAGTCATGGTTTCAGGCAGTCTTGTGGGTGCAGTTCTTTCTCTGTATGGATGAGATAATGCACACTCCATTTTTTTTTTTTTGCTTTTGTTTGTTTTCTCCTCTAGCTTTAGTGTTCTTTATTCCATCCACCAATCTGCTTTCTTGCACTCTTTCCAGATAGATTGAGCTTTGATCATCACAGTAGGGATCCAAAACAAGCCGGTTTTTCATTCTGCAAAGAAAAATTTGGCAGTGAGATACACTAAAAGATCATTTATATAAAATAATTTCTATGAAGCATGTTGTCCTTCTTTGTAGAGTTGGTGCAGTGATGGTGTTGATGCTTGAATCTCATTGCAGTCATGCAAAAAATCTTACATGTTGTGACTGCAAAACAGAGCATTGGTTAGCTAGACGGATGGATGAATCAATCCATCCATCCATCCATCCATCCATCCATCCATCCATCCATCCATCTGTCCATATATCCATGAAAGATATGCTTTTTTCCTGGCTCCAATTGAGGCAGTGATTGAACTTCTGTAATCTAGTAATTCATACACGTGTGTATGCCACATCCCCCACTGGCTTGCACAAACATGTAAATTACAAATACGTACATTCATTTTATTGTTATTTGTCATTTTATTTTTTTGAATTCACAGATATACTAAACTACAACATATCAATACAATAACTGTCGCTATTACGTTATGTGTACAGTTAAATTACTTCCATTTCCGTTACAAATTTCAGAGTAAAAGATTTAAGACTTAAATCTTAAAAGATTTTAGGATTTAAGATGCTCTTTTGTTACAATTATTGTAACACTAATGTAAAAAATGGACGCAAAAACAACAATATATCACTTCGGTGCCTTTGTGCCTATGAAACATAGGCAGAAATTTGTTTCTGGTAAAACGTACAGTTGCAAAACAATACAAACAAAATGAGCAGTTAGAATGATTAGTGATTCAATTTCATTCAATTAAGTAACAGCCGGCTTCTGTACTGGGCTCTTCATGCACTTTTGTCAGCATGTCAACTTGTAACAAAGGCAGTGAAAACAGAAACTTATGTCACTGGATGCCTGTCTTTCTGATAACACATACTCTATGTGAGCAAGATGTCTGGGCCACCAGAAGCGACAGTAACTCATCTAGGGTGTTGAGACGGTTGGTTTCTACACACAATTCAAATCCAATCAGCCAAGGATGGAAAGCTAATGAGAGGGTGTTTAGGACTAACAGTAAGAAGGGGTTCATGTTGTGTGAGTGTGTGCGTATGCATGTGTGTGTGCGTGCGTGTGTGTGTGTGTGCAAGCATACATTTTAATGCGTGTCAGCTTTGGCTTGTGGCATTACATGTATAGAAAAAAATTATGTACTTATGACAGAACTGTGTCAATGCATTAACAAGCAATATAAAACACACACACACATTTTGTATATATATATATATATATATATATATATATATATATATATATATATATATATATATATATATATATATATATATATCAGAGGCAGACTGCGATGGTACGGACATGTAGTGAGGAAGGACGATGAACGACTGGGTGAAGAAAGTTATGTCGTATAACGTAGAGGGAACAAGACCCAGTGGCCGACCTAAAAAGACCTGGCAGGTGACCGTGGCAGCCGACATGGAGGCACTCGGCATCAACCACGAGATGGCCATGGACCGTTCCCGGTGGAAGAAGGCCATATCGAGAACCCAGTCCAACCCAGCGGCGCCTGGAAAGCGGACTTTAAACCGGTGATGATGATACATAGTATACACACACACGCAAGCAAGAACATGCAAACTCCACACAGGGAGGGCTGTAGGTGGAATCAAACTTTGAAATCGAACCTTTGAACTGTGAGGCGGACATGCTAACCGGTGTGCCACCGTGACCCCCCTGTTTGTGTGTGTGTGCGTGTGTGTGTGTGTGTGCAGTTTTTGCTCAGCTCTAATATACGAACGCACGGACTACTTGGTAAAATATCTGATCTCAACAGAAATATTTTAAGTGTAGAGCAGAGCAGCTTGTAGGATACATGTGTTCGGCATCAAACAACTCCTTGCTACACTCAAAGCAAGGCCCTGTGGCAAAACTATAAACGTGTACAGTGTAGGGGTTGCAGGAATGAATCTTGGTGGCCACAAGTGTGTTTGTGTGGTGTCAACCCAGAGGGAATACTTTGCCTCTGTGTTTATGGTTATTCAAAGTATGGCTATCTCTGGGGTAGTATAGTATCATAACTCAAAATAAACAGCAGACTAAAGTCATTCACATTTGACTTTAAACAAACAGGAGTGGCAATGCAGGATGTCACCTCTCATAAGCATACACCACATGTACAATTGGTGATAAGCACCTTCAGGAAATGGTTGTTCTGTGAATTGCTTTTATAAACAATGACAGCCTTCCATTGTATTTCAGTGAAACATTATAATTCAGGTGTCTACGCAGTTTCTGAGATAAAATTCGATGGTGTGTGAAAACATGGACGTGGCTACACTTAACAAGTGAACTCAAAGCAACGGATTTAAAATTCACATTAGATGAAGTAGTATACTCTATTTGCATAAAGCAGCAATGTGTACCATGTGGAGCATTTCCTTCAAATATTACCTTCTCTTTACTTTTTTTATGTTTTTGTTTGTCCCTGTTACCCAAACAATTAACACTGGTGGCATAGACTACAATGGAAGCAGTGTTAAGAGCTCATTCACAAACTGCTGAGGCAGTATCAGGAGCAAATGGACCTTCACTATCTTCCTAAAGATAATAGGGCAAGGTTATACGGTAATCGTGGATTGCAACCTTCAAGTTGAGAGACAACCAATCAGCTGTTGAACAAATGTGCCCAAATATTATGTACTGTTCTGCCAAATTCACAATTTAGCTAAAACATTGAGCATTAGCATCATGGTGGAACCTGTGTTTAAGAGAATTACATCTACATATTAAAGAAGACATTTTATGCCCGTAATTTAAAACAGTTGCCAAGTGTCTTAATAACATGTCTATGGCATTAGTTTTCCAAAATACCTTTAAATTGCATTTTCTTTACCTTTTAAATTGAGTTTATTGTGTTATCCTTATCATTCTTGTTGCTATATCTTTGTCACAATTAGCAATCTAAACCTGCTATTTTGAATGTTGTCTGGGATGGGTTGCGTCATCATAAGACTGCTTATCTATTAGGTCTCACTTCGCTATATCTTTTTTTTTTAACAAAAATGGACTGACCTAGTAAAAGTGACAGAGATTTCTTTCAGACACTTTTCACAGTAAAGTCCCAAAATGCCTCTCTTCCCATTCCCAAACCCCACGACCACTCAACCTCCTCACTGACTGAAGTTGATATTCTGATGACAGTTTAGGGTCAGATGAAAATTGCAGGGTTCTTCATCTTCATTTCACTGGTGTATATTCGAAGCTGACTTCCCTGAAGGATTTGACTTATATTTAAATGTTGGCTTCGTAGTCAGTTTGCATTGCTTCCACAGAGGTGGTTTTTGGCCAGGCAGGCAAAACCAAACAAACATTCAGAGGTCAAGAGTGTTGTGCAAGACAATAAAATGTTGCTTTTGTAACAGTAATATGTACTACATGAGCCTACTATATGTGGCTGTGAATGTTATATCTGTACTTGGCAATATGTTATTATAAGTATGCTTTCTTGTCCTGCCCAATATAAACTGTATGTATCCCTTGCGGTGGAAAGTGCCAAATCATCAAGTTGCAGACTAGTGTGGCTCTCCTTTGACCACAACATGACATTTACCGGATCAGGCCTGTCTTCCTAAGACTAGCTTTGCACATATTTGCGGTTACATTTTTTTCTTTTAAAACGAGAACATACTCTGAACACATTAACTTGTTCAAAACCATATCCCATTGCCTCTGGAACTATTACGTGGTTTTGAGTTCACAGTTTCTGCATATTTGAGGAAAATGATTATGATAGGGTCATGATGAAGTAGCCCATCATTTAGTCCTATGCAGTTATTTTCTGCAGTGTTTGTTTTGGTGATGTTACACTTATCTTGCTAGCCATATAATTATTTTGTTCCTGCTGAAACCGCCTGTGGTTTTTATGAAACTTGCAACTGATGGTCATTGTTTTGTAACCGCAAAAGGATGATGTCAGACCTCATTTTGGTTCCCCAAGAAACGTGCACTCGCTGTCTCCCCCTCCCCACATCCAATCAGTCTTGTGGTCTACTGGATAATTAGTCGCCCATGAGAGTAGAGCGTTCAAAGGTCAAATTCTGGTTCCTTTTGTCGCAGTAAATCTCTCTCACTGTGATCATCTGTATTTTTCTGTTTCAGGATGGAGTGATGATGGGATGGATGTGAATATGGGCCAGTGGGCAGGCATGCGTGCCCCTCTGCTCGGCCTCATCTTGCTGCTGCTGTTGTTTCTCTTCAAACCACCACCCTGCTGCGGCCAGAACACCCAAGGGCCCCCTCCGAATACACCTCATTTTGGTTTCACTCACCCTGTATACCATGCCACAGTCTATGAAAATTCAGCTGCTCGCACCTATGCCAACAGTAAAATTAAAATGGGCATCCACCTGGCACAGCGCTCCTGGGAGATTCGCTACAGAATCACATCAGGAGATGATGAGGGTTTTTTCAAAGCTGAGGAGTATGTGCTGGGCGACTTCTGCTTCTTGCGCATAAGAACCAAAGGTGGCAATGCTGCCATCTTAAACAGAGAAATACAGGACAACTATGTTTTGACAGTCAAAGCCTCCATTAAGGGAGAGGCGCTACTCGAGACCTGGGCTAAGGTCAGCATCCAAGTCTTGGATATGAATGATCTTCGTCCATTGTTTTCCCCGACCACTTACTCTGTGACCATAGCAGAAAGCACCCCACTCAGGACTAGCATAGCTCAAGTTACGGCTACCGATGCTGACATCGGCTCCAATGGGGAGTTTTACTATTTTTTCAAAGAAAAACGAGAGCTTTTTGCAGTGCATCCAACAAGTGGTGTTGTGTCCCTCAGTGGAAAGCTCAATGTTGAGGAACAAAGCCGGTATGACTTGGAAATACTGGCAGTGGACCGCGGCATGAAGCTTTATGGAAATAATGGAGTCAGTAGCACGGCCAAACTCTTTGTCCATGTTGAGCGTGTAAATGAGAATGCACCCCTTATCAAAGTGATCACCCACAACCCCTCTTGGCTTGATAAAAACTCAGTGTATGCCATAGTCACTGTTGAAGACCCAGATGAAGGTTTAAATGGTGATGTAGACTCTGTAGTCATAGTTGGAGGAGACCTCTCTGATCATTTTTACATTGAAAGAGCTGATGAAGGCGAGTTTGTCATAAAGGCCTCCGAGACAATTAACTGGGAGACTTACCCACATGGCTGCAACCTCACACTACAAGCTAAAGACCGAGGCAACCCACCAAAATTCTCTGCTGTCAAAGTTGTCCATGTTGTCGTTACCAACCAACCAATAGTGGATATCAAGTTTGAGCATGAGTTTTATGATGTTAATTTGAGTGAAATAGCACCACCAAGCACAATTGTACAGGCTGTGAAAATAAAACCAGAGCCAGATGATGCAGAATATATCTTGATCCCCTCCGCAGATTCCACATTTTTTCAAATAAATACTATAACAGGAGTCATCTCCACCACTCGTTGGTTTACCCAGGTAGCTCAGAATGTATTTAACCTGGAGATTATGGAAATTGATAGTGAGCTCAAAGTTAAAGTCCAGATTTCTATTGAGGATGCCAACGACAATACGCCAACATTTACTCAGTCCTTTTACAAGGCTTTTGTCAACGAGAGTGTACCAGTTGGGACCACTGTATTAACTGTTTCTGCAATTGATTTGGATAAAGGAGAAAATGGATACATAACTTACAGTATTTCCAGTCTTGTGACACTGCCATTCAAAATTAATCAGTTCTCTGGTGTCATCAGCACCACAAAAGAGTTGGACTTTGAATCATCGTCAGAGAGCTTCATGTTTGTAGTCAGAGCATCTGACTGGGGCTCACCTTATCGGCGAGAAAGTGAAGTAAATGTTACTATTCAGCTGGAGAATACCAATGATAACCAGCCCTTGTTTGAGAAAGTAGCATGTCAGGGTGTGATCTCCAGAGACTTCCCAATGGATGAAGTCATCACAACAATGTCCGCTATTGATATTGATGAGTTGGATCTAGTAAAATATAAAATAATTTCAGGTAATGAATGGGGGTACTTTGACCTCAACCCTGATTCAGGAGTACTTGCATTGAGACGGCCCTTGGCTACAGCCAATCCAAAGAATGGTGTCTTCAGTCTCAAAATAACTGCCACAGATGGTGAGAATTTTTCTGAACCCATGTTTGTTAACATTTCACTTGTTCATGGGAAATCTTCTCCCAAAGGATTTAATTGCAAGGAAACAAGGGTAGCTCAAAAATTAGCAGAGAAATTACTCAAAAAGTCAAAAATAAGCAACAAGCCCAAAATAGAAGAAGGTTTTATTGACCTTTTTTCCGTCAATCGGCAAATGCCCCAGTTTGAAAGCTCTTTTCCTGCTGATATTTCTGTGGTTGAAGATCTAATGGTAGGCTCAAGTGTTTTCCAGATTAATGCTTACGATGGGGACACGGGTTTCAATGGCCGCCTTATTTACTCAATTTCAGATGGGAATATTGATAGCTGTTTTACAATTGAAATGGAGACAGGTCTTATTCGCGTCTTTCTTCCCATGGACAGAGAGAAAAGAGATCGTTATCTCCTCAACGTAACTATCTATGACCTTGGCCTGCCACAGAAAGCTGCCTGGCGGTTGCTTACTGTCTACATCACGGATGCCAATGATAACGCACCTCGGTTTTTACAAGAAGGAGGTTATAGAATTGTCATACCTGAAAACACAGCCATAGGGACAGATGTCATTCAAGTGGAGGCCATTGACAAAGATCATGGACCTAATGGGGAAGTCTTCTACTCTTTTTTGACCAGCACAACCCACTTTGGTATCAACTCCACAAATGGCATAGTGTATGTTGCTGGGCAACTTGACAGGGAGTTTGGCTCGACTTTATTTTTGAAAATTGAGGCTCGAGACAAGGCAGATAAAGGGAGCCAGAGGTTTTCTGTAACCTCATTAAAAGTCATACTGGAAGATGTAAATGACTGTCCCCCACTCTTTATCCCAACTGTGTACAAAGCCAGGGTTCTAGAGGATCTCCCAGTTGGAACACTTGTGGCCTGGATAGAGACCCAAGACTTAGATCTCGGTTTGGGTGGCCAAGTCCGCTACTCTTTAGCCAATGACTACAACGGATGGTTTGAGATAGACAAAGTAAGCGGAGCTATTCGTCTGACCAAGGACCTGGACTATGAGACCCAGCAGATCTACAACCTCACCGTTCGGGCCAAAGACAAGGGAAAACCAGTTTCTCTTCTCTCTGTCACCTATGTGGAGGTAGAGGTCCTGGATGTTAATGAAAACCTCTATACGCCATACTTTTCCCAGTTTGCCTTGTCAGGATTAATTAAAGAAAACGCACGTATTGGATCTACCCTTCTGCAAGTCAGCGCTAATGACGAGGATGATGGCAGAGATGGAGAAATACAATACTCTATTCGAGATGGGAGTGGACTCGGACGGTTTGCCATTGATGAAGAAACAGGTAGGATTTCTTTGAAAATTATACATTGCAGCCATGCTTTTGATAGGATTTATTTGTTTTAACCTCCTTTGTCTGAGAAGAAATCAAGCTCTAATTTTGTGCTCTGTGCAAATCTTGCACAACGCGTGGCCTTAATCTGTACAGAGGCCAACTAGACCAAGTTCTGGTATTTTTATCTTGCTTTATGTATCACTGTGGATATGAACCTAGCTGAGTTGCAAGAAGACCTCCGTGGGCGTGTGATATAAAGTTTGCAATGTAGATCACGGCTCTGTGAAAAAGACACTTGAAGACTACCGTAAAAGCCGATTGTTCGTGTCTTTTTTTGAGCCCCGCATAACTCCCCTCCCCCCCACTTTCTCTTATTCCTGCGATTTGCTAGGGGCTATAAAAAACTATAACAATGACATTAATAATTGTGCATTCATTATGCAAGGAACTGATTTCTACAATGATGTCCTCTGCCGTCATCCTTAAGAATGAAATATGATCTATCCTCTGTATAAACATCTCAAGTGGGAAAGTTGTGACTAAATTAAATGAAAAATAAAAAGTCACAGCAAAACACTATTGGGGTGCTCACCTGTATTGGAGTGCACGCTTGTACACTAATACAATTACTGTGACATACAGAGAAACAGTATTTAACTCGTTGTGCTTGTCCCGAGGTAATGACCAAGAGCACAGTGAAGGCTAGGATTTATTGCTCTTGTTAACTGAGCTGTGGCAGGTCTCATAAATCAGCTCGAAGCTGTTAAAAAACCCTACAAATGCAATTACAACTTAAAACTAAAATTATCCACGTCCACACACACAAGCACTCACATCAGCATATATAATCGAGACAGTTTTTTAAAACACAATAATTATGTATAAAATCATTCACTAATATTATGGTGTGTTCCAGTGGCGTAGCCAAGCCGGGGCGAGCCGGGGCGGCGCCCCGCTTAGGACTCCCTGCTCCCCGGTTGAAAAAAAATCGAGCTTTTTCGATTCTTCATTTTCATGCCGTTTTTTTCTTTCGGTCTTGCGCGAATGTGCTTGTGTATTCTATGTGCGCGATGTTATCCATTCACCGTTTGCCTCCCGGACCCGGATGTTGTTTTAGCGATCAGCGAACGGCGTGGGTGATGTTCGATTTTTTTTCTCCTACATGAAGATGAATAAAAAGCGAATTACCGATTTCTTTGGTGTACCTAAAGCAAAAAATTGTCAGGAAGAGGATGATGCTTCTCGCGCTAGCTGTAGCATTGGTAGAGTTCCTGAAAGTCGACTCGGGAGCTACTCAGAGTCAGAGTCGAGCAGTGCCAGTGTCACAATCACTATCGATTCTGCATGCACGAGTGGCAGTGCAACGCCAACTGGTACAACTAGTGCTACTGCTGCTGATGAGACCGCTGGTTCTCCTGCTGCTCTTGATGGTGATCCTGCTCCTGATCGGCATGCAACTCTTACTCAGCAAAAAATGGGTAGGTTATATACTATAGCCTGTGAGCATGGCCTAATTTAGTTGTTGAATAAAACTAATTTAATAATTAGTAGCCCAATTATTCAAATTATTATTAGCCTATATCAAATTATATTAGGCCTATAGGCATATATTTTTCATATTCATTAGAGCAGTGTATTGTGCATTGTAGTTATTGAACTAAAATACTGAATTGAGAAACTGATCATTCTAATCAGCACTCCTTCCCTCATAGTAGTGACTGTGTTTTCTTAGAATGTATTTCTTACTAAACCCAAGGTGGACTATATTTTTGGCTCATATATTTTTCATATTCATTATAGCAGTGTATTTGTTATTCATTGTAGTTATTGAAGTAAAATACTGAATCTCAGTTATGAATCTCTCTTATGTTGCCTGGATTTCATTATGCTATACCACTCCAATATGAATGGATGTTGTAACTGCTGATCTATGTTCAATAAACAAGGTTGTACTTCTAAGAAATTCCAAGTTATTATTGATTACTGAGTTGATTTATTACCCTGGAACTATATGTTAAAATATAAGTTTGTTTTACATTGAAACATCTGGTTGTGGGGCCTGTGGGCGCGCGCCCCTACTGGAAAAATTCCTGGCTACGCCACTGGTGTGTTCAACATTTGGGCAAAGCGTATTTTACATTAATTCGGGGAAAAAAAGTTCGATACAGTAATCCCTCGCTACATTGCGGTTCGTTTGTCGCAGTTTCACTACATCGCAGATTTTTTTCCAAATTAAAAAAAATGTAAAAGTCAAAATAAAACTTCTAAATTGAGGAATTATGGCACGAAATTTGCCCACACACCAGCAGAAGGCAAGGTGTGCCCACACAATTGCAGTGGGTACACTTGTACCTTTTTATAATTTTTTTTTATAATAATAGGAGTTTTAAAAACATATTTACAGTGTTGTACCTTGTTCTAGATTTTTTTTTATACTAATAAAAGAGTTCTAAAAACATATTTACAGTATGTACACTTGTACCTTGTTGTAAAAAAATTGCAATAATAAAAGTTGTTCTAAAAACATATTTACAGTATGTTAAGAATTCTCCATGTTATTTATGTTATTCAGCCGTGCTTTGATTTGAGGTAGGGTGATTTATTTTGAAGGGCGTTTTCAGGCGATACTACTTCCTGTTTAGCGTTCGTGTACATGTGTCGGTTACAGTGGTACAGGAGTCATTGGCGGTGTAAGTGGGTCGCCTAACAAGTGAGATGAACGATCACGTGTCTAACCTTTGGGACAATGTAGTATTGCTCCAAATGTTCGTTTACATTCATTTAGAGGTCCGTTTTCACGGATCGTGAATTAGCATCTTTCCGCTAACCCGTTAGCCTGCCCAGTACTTCTTGTTAAAATGTTACACGCACACACGTATAATATTTATATTTTCAATATTTATACAAAAATGTCAGTATGTTATTTATACTATTTATGTATTATTTCCATGTTTGAAACAATTATTTAATGTTCTAATAATAAAATATGCACTTAAATGGTTTCATATCCATTTATTGACACAAAAAATGTACAGATGAGAGGGTGACCGTTTTTCGCGGATTTCACTTATCGCGAGTGGTTTTTAGAATCATTTATCCGTGACAAATCAGGGATTACTGTATTACTAAAATACTTTTTATTGTCGATTGGGAGTGTGTATCATTCACTGCTTCATGATTGTATTTATTGTGTTGAACTGTTATATCACAGAGATATGCATAAGTAGGCCTTATGGGAGTGGGTGTTCGGGTTACGGTGAAATTTGATTTGCACTTGGATAGAATCATAACAGCTGACAGCTTTTTTTTAAAGTCTGACAGTTCCACAGTCCAAGATGGGCAAAATGAAATGCGGATGTCACGAAGGAGTTCAAGACAGTCCATGACCGACCTCGTGCTGGTTGCATTCTTGGCCGGTTCGTTCTGTCATGGACGAGGGAGGGCAACCATGTGCATCACGGATGTTATTATTTAGAGACAGAGAAAGGGGAAACTGGAACTGCAGCAGGGCAGGTGCACGCGGCAGGCTGACAAACCTGTTGCCGAGCAAGCCTCGTGCGTCGTCGAGGTAGCTAAGGGCAAGGCAATTGCATAATCAGGGAGAGGTCAGATCTGGGAGAGGGCGCAAAACAGGCGCTACACAGCGATTCAGGTAACAGGAAACAGAGCAGGAACAGGTGTTCCTGTGTCAAAGCAGATGAACCGACCTGGAATGGATGGAGTGCAGTGTTTAAATAGGAGAGTCAATAAGCCGTGAGCAGGTGTGGTGATAGACAGCAGGTGCGTGCAATCAGTGGTGATCACTGCCGGACGTGGCTGAGAGCAATGTGGGTCACGGAGCATAACAGGACTGGAGGGGCATGACCAGAGACACCAAACTGTCAAAGGTGCTGATCGTGCTGACACGTGACAACGGAATGTTGACAATAGAGACAAAGCCATTTTTAAAACTGGTACTGCAAATAATATTCTCCTACGTCAATAAAGCCCCTTTTGAATTAACCCTGAAAATGGAAATCGTGATATGGACAAAATTTTATACAGTATTTTCCGGACTACAAGTCGCTCCGGAGTACGAGTCGCACCAGCCATAAAATGCATAATAAAGAAGGAAAAGACATATAGAAGTCGCACTGGAGTATAAATCGCATTTTGGGGGGAAATGTATTTGATACAATCCAACACCAAGAACAGACATGTTATCTTTAAAGGCAATTTGAAATAAAAATAGAATAGAGGCAACAACAAGCTGAATAATTGTAAGGTATGCTAACGTTACATGACACATAAACAACGAACTGAGAACGTGCCTGGTATATTAACATATTAAGAGTTATTCAGATAACTATAGCATAAATGGCATGCTAACAAGTTTACCAAACCATCCGTGTCACTCCAAATCCCTAAATTCAATGAAGTCTTCATCCTCTGTGTCACTTTTAAACAACTCCGTTAACATCGTCGGTAGAAGATGCGGCGCTTCTTCTTGTACATCACTTATGTCAGACTCTTCAACACAAATATCAACACAGACCTACTGCGCCCTCTTGCGGTTTAATGTGAAAATAACATGTAAAATGATATAATAATGGGTTTATAATTTCCGACTTAAGACGCTCTAGAGCACAGGTGTCAAACTCAAGGCCCGGGGGCCAGATACAGCCCGCCACATCATTTTATGTGGCCCGCGAAGAAAATTGTGCATCAAATTCATGATGTCATTACTAGGATTGCAAATTGTCTTCACTTTTAATAATACCTTTTTTTTAATATTTGACCAGTTTTTACCCGTCTGATTTGAAAATGAGTTATTTGTCAGTTTGTTTTGTAGCTTTTACTGTATATAATGTGAGGTGCTCATATATTTATTTGGGTTGACATTCGTAATGGCCCTCCGAAAGAAGCTATGACTACAATGCGGCCTGCGAAAAAAATGAGTTTGACACCCCTGACTCTAGACTCTAGACGCTAATGAGACGTCAAACGCTTTGTGTGGCGGGCTCCATCTAGTGTGGAAACTGAGAAGTGCAACTTGAGCTCAAGCTTCTTGTGCGGGCCATATTCAATTATGTTTTCAGAATTTGCTGCGGGCCAATAAAAACTGGACCGCGGGCCGCAGTTGGCCCACGGGCCGTAGTTTGGACACCCCTAGTCTAGAGTATAAATCGCACCCCTAGCCAAACTATGAAATAAACTGTGATTTATAGTCCGGAAAATACGGTACAAACATACGTAGATGTTTTTGCCAAATCTCTCGATAATGATACAGCACTGATATTACTATGAGTTCGGTAAAAATAAACATTTTTTTCTTAAGAAAAAGCAAAATATCAATCTTGAAGGATGTGGAAAGTTTTTTTTATTAGAGCATATTGACAATCATCAACATGAACAAAGTCAGCAATAAATACAAATTAATTGAACTAACATTGCACTGCAATGTTTCCAGTGAATTGGCACTCTGCAAAGGCTGAGTGCCACAATCTCCTGCCCTCTCTGGAGTGGTTCACAGCAGTGTCAAGTGGTTGGGATGAAAATCCGCACCTCCAAATCTGGGACCGTGGGTCTGAGTCGGAAAAGGGGTGTGTGCCCTCTGTAGGTTAGAAAAAAGATGCTGTACAAAGTAGATGAGCGTTGTTCACAAGTGATGGGGGAATGGGCCGGGAGATTGACGAGTAGATTGACGGGCCGATCGGTGCAGCTCTTGATTTACCGATCAATCTACCCTCACCTATGCGTGTGTGCGTGCTTGAACAGATTATTTGAGAGACAAGTGTCTCAAATTACAAACGTGTGTGCGTGCGTGTGTATTTGTGTGTGAGTGCGTGTGGGTGCGTGTGTGTGTACATTTGTTAAAGAGCTATCAACAAATGTGCAAACATTTCCTCCAAAACCTAACCTTTCTATGCTATGCCTCCACCCACTACGTTCAGTTGAATGCTCCTCACATCAAGACTCTTAATCACTCTGTCACCGCTCCTGTTTTAGGTGACAGAATGATAGAAAGGCGTGGGTATTGTGGAACAGAATTCATGGCCTCTATTTGTACTGTAATTAATTTGTAACTGGGAGGGAGGGCTGCATCTTTGTCTCCCAACAAAACCAGCTTTGTAGAGCGTCTTTAATCCAAAGCACAGAGGATGGAAACGGGGACGCACACTTGCATGCGTACAAGTTACTCTATCTGTAAATACCTAATATCTGGCATGCTGTTGATGTGATGATTGTATTTTTATTTTTTTTATTTAGTGTGTGTGTGTGTTTGTGTGTTTGTGTGTGCGTGTGTGTGTGCGTGTGTGTGTGTGTGTGTGCGTGTGTGTGCGTGTGTGTGCGTGTGTGAGATGCGTGCATCCGTGTGTGTTTTTGAACAGATTTGAGATACAAGTGTTTCAAGTTACAAACGTGGTCCTCGAATGAATTAAATTGGTATCTGCAAAGGCACTAATGTACTGTAAACTGTATCTAATTTAAAAGTGGTTGATAATAACGGGATATATTTTCTTGTCTACATTCTAATTGAGATTTGTTTGATTGTAGTATTACTCATTTTAATGTGATGATGATTTATCATAGCAATTGCTTCATTGGATTTAAATCTTGCAGAATATGGATTGGTAAAACGTGTTGGCCAGTATTGATTGATATCACGTGGGACAGATAAAAAAAAAACACGAATTCTGTTCTAAATTACATATATAAGCGGTAATAAGTAATTTTTTGGTGTCTCCAAGCGTCCTCCCAACTCCAAGAAAGTCTTGCAGTGTTGTACTCATGACCATGTGTGTCCACAACTGCATTATAGACCAGAAGTAGGGTGTCTGTTTTCTATATTTTACAGTATATTGTGTTTAGATAGATAGACAAAGAGATGGATAGACACAGACACAGATAGACACAGATAGAGACAGACAGAGGTAGACATAGACATAGACATAGACACAGACAGACAGACAGACAGACAGACAGACAGACAGACCGGCAGGCAAGCAGGCAGGCAGGCAGGCAGACAATCAGACAGATACTCGTTTATTTGAAAACTCATTTGAAAACTGACGTATCTTCTCCACCTAATGGCTTATTAAAAGTCGAATCTTACTTTGCATTGTGGCCAACTGTAGAATCTGGGTTGCTTATTGCACACGTTGGTGTTGCAAAGTTATGATGAATAGTCCTTGGGGCAAACGCTGGAGGGGTCAGCTTACAGGCTTCTTCTTAGGAGCTAGTTGTCGAGACCATAGATGTGCAACTGATAATGTTCATGTTTGTCTTTTGGATTCTTTAGGGATTTTTATGTGGAGTGGGTCTTTACTACCATTAAACAAGCAGCTATGTACAAGCTCATTTTATAAATGGTCATTTTATAACTGGGGATTTAACAAACAGACCATCGCAGAACACTACAGTAAAGACTCTACTAGGCCTTACTTTAATCTTCATGATCCCTCATCATTCACTGGCAACCGCAGATCCGACCGTGGTCATAACCATCGATCCATTTCCTGAAATGCTTATTGCTTTGGTCCAATTTTAAATCCATCCGCTCGTCTCGTTCTTTTTGCTAGTTAACGTGAAGCTAACCGGAGCTTGTAATTTGAAAAGTTGGAGCAATGCAGTCTATGAAGCAGTGGCGGATGCTGACCATTCAAATGAGGGGAAGCTCATCAGATCATCTAATCATCATCCGCGTTAGCTCATTACCCCATAGACCTGACGCTGAGTGTCCGTTGGGTGGTATAAAGCTCCGCATTTATCGAATGACCGTCAAGTTTCATGCAGTAAAACAACCCTCTCAATGAAGTAATAAATACTCAGGGTCCAGTTGTGTAAAGCGCAGTGGTGCTGCGGGCAATGGGAAGGAAGTCAGGTCAGTTTTCTGTCATAAGGAGCTAATTCTGAACAAAAGATGAAGGTATTCTAGTGCATAATTAGTTAATAGAATGTACAGACAGCAAAACATATTTTATATATCTTTTTGTTTGGGAGGGGTGAGGCTTTTAAAGGACGCTTTGCTTCCTCTTGCAGTCTCAGAGCATTCTGCTATGTCGATGTTATTACATACATACGTAAACATGCTTGACCATGGAACACTGTCAAGTGTGGGCCAATGGGGGGAAGTGGATGAAGGAGTAATTGTGCTACACCCAGTCTAATGTTCTTCTGGTGAGCACTTGCAACTAAATTAAGTGTACTGAAACAACTCATTTAACCAACACAAGCATTTTGTCTGTTGCTTTTACAGACTTGTGAAACATAATTTCAGCACAATATTTATGGCACAAAACATACTGTCATTATGAAAGTGAAAAGTGTCACATTTATCGCATACTATTAGAATAGAAAATGACAATTGTTAACCTACTGTAAATATAAAAATTTATAGTTTGACAAAACTCGACATATATCTTTTTCAGCTAGAAGATAACCCCAGTTGAAACTCTGTGCTCCACACACATTCCTTATTCTGTTCTAGTACATTCCCTTATCTACTTAACAAGGAAAAATACATTTTTTTGCAGGTGCAAAGACTCAAAATTCTCATTGCAAAGCCTATGCAACCATGTAATATGTGACTAGTCCCTAAGGACAAAGAGCAAATCTTGAAGAAATATTTAATTTATCAACTAATCAAACACACATGCACACATTCACACACACACAAACACGCATGCGTGAGAAATTTCCTACGCTGAGGAACAAAATAACGGGTAATCACAGCTTGTGGTTGCCCTCGATGTTGGGTAGCCAACGCCTACATGAACACTTGTACATTGTTTATTGGTATTTGTGAGTTTGTAGTTAACTTGCATAATTTTAATTTAGTTAATAACAGGCACTTGTCAGAAATTGAAGTCGTCATGAAAAACGTGTGGGAGTTAAGAAAATAAATATCACACTGATGGAGCTCACCAAACATATTCCTGTTTAGTACATAAAAGTATCTTCAGTTAAGTTTAATTACATTTTTTCATTCAAATCTGAGTTCAAAACGTATAACTCAATAAAGGGATGGTATTACAACACTTAACCTTGGTGTCATGGAGGTATTTATTTATAGTAAGCCGGATTTACAAATCTATCTTAGGTGCCACCAATGCCGGGTTGTAAACTGCAACTCAGGACGTCATTATATTGATAAGCCATTCATTTTCTGAATCGCTTCTTCTCTCGAGCGTCATGAGTGTGCTGGAGCCTATTCCAGCTGACTTCGGAGTAAGGCTGGAACTAGAATCGAACCCACAACCTCCACACTGTGAGGCGGACGTGCTAACCAATGCATCACCTTGCCACCCATTAAAGAACTTATGTTCTTTACTGGTTGACATTCATTGCAGTGAACATTTGAACATGTCTACCGGAGGGGGAGAAAGAGAGAGAGAATGAGCGGGAGAGAGATTGAATAAAACATGTTTTTTTATTATATTTATACCTTTTCTACAAAAAGTGAGAGTTTTTAAAACGTTTTTCGACAGTGTAAGAAACTGGTTGTGATTAAAATCTAAAAAAATCAACATGACTGTGTTTACTGTTTTAGGCTAGCTGCATTAATATTGCAGCAACAAGAACAAAGTCATGTTTTAAGCTGTTCTGGCAGCAGCTGAGTGGTTATCACAGTGAAGGTGTCATGACTCATCTGTGTTATGTTGGCGTAAAAGCCACAATAAATCTAGGTTCTCCCTTCGAACTACATACTGGAGTTTCCGGCAGACCTCAAATGCACCACTGCCGTCAGTGCATCACTGCTATCAATCGCACACCGAAGCTGATCTATACACACTAACTGAACATGTGCCAATGCAGCCCAATCAGACCGACAACAGAAAATGTCAAGATTTTCTGATTAGCCATGCACCATTAGCAAGTGGCTGACCAGTCCTTGGCTATCTGACCCATGGTTTGGCGAGCCTGTTTATAATGTGCTCCATAAATAAGATTGAGCTAAGAGATCACACTATTGCTTTGAATACTAGACATTTTTAAGGTTAGGAGATTGTGTAATGACAATTGACAAATGACGGAAGCGCTTAAAAAAGTAATGGCTGTCATCGTTGTAACGAGTGATTTGACCCACATGCAGAAAAACCAACTCAGATGTCCAGAATGAGTTAGGAGTGTTTATTGGAGGAGCTGCGGTGAGGTAGAGCGGAATGATCGGAGCCAGGAGCACGGAGCGGGGCGTGAGGAGTTCAGCCAGGACGGGGTGGATCTCGGTGGTGATCGGTCAAAGTAATCTGCAAGCAGGATGCACAAGACCTGGTCAGAGGAATCAACGTGACTGTGACGGAGATCTTACTGCGGACCAGAGGAACCTGAAGAGCATGGCGACACTCAGGCGACGAGCAGTCGACAGCATGCTCCTTAAGAGCACGCCTCAACGAGCCTGATGAGTCACACCTAGGCCCTCTGTACTCTGCTCACAGTTGCTCCTTGTGGATAAAAGAAACATGCCACCCCGGACCTTGACACGCCCCCCCCCCTCAACGGCCGCCCCCCGGCAGCCCAGAAGAGGAAGAAGGGAGTGATGGCCAGTAGTCCGAGACGAGGGCAGGGTCGCAGATGTCGGAACGGGGCACCCACGACCGGTCCTCGGGACCGTAGCCCTCCCAGTCGACAAGGTACTGCCACCCCCAGCCCCGCCGACGGGCGTCCACGATCCGTCAGACAGGGTAAAGATCAAGATCCCGGGCAGGAGGCACGGGCACAGCCGGGGGAAGAAGCGCACTGGACTCGACTGGCTTTATCTGAGAGACGTGGAAGGTGGGATGGACTCGGAGGCTCGGACGAAGACGGAGACGGACCGCCGAGGGACTAATTAATGCCAGGATCTCATATGGCCCGATAAAGCGGGGGGCCAGTTTCCGGGACACCGACTTGAGGGGGGCGTCCCGAGAGGAAAGCCAGACCTTCTGACCTGGGGGATAAGGAGGGGCAGGCGTGCGTCATCGGTCGGCATACTTGCGGTTCTGTTCGATCGACCGACGAAGGGCTTTGACAGTGTTTGACCAAATGCTCTTGCAGCGTCGGATATGGTGGCAAACAGACGTGACTGCAATCTCCTTCTCGTCGGCCCGGAACAGCGGCGGTTGATAACCTAATGAAATCTCAAACGGGGAGAGTCCTGTGGCAGAGGAGACATGAGAGTCGTGGGCATACTCTACCCAGGGGAGAAACTTGTTCCACTCAGATGGGGTATCGGAGCAGAGACATCGGAGCGCGGACTCGAGCGCCTGGTTCAAGCGCTCGGTCTGCCCGTTCGTCTGGGGATGGTAGCCCGATGTCAGGGAGACCTTCGCATCAAGGGCTGAACAGAACTGTTTCCCTACCTGGGATATGAACTGGGGACCTCGATCAGACAGGATCTCCTGCGGGATACCGTGGAGACGGAATACGTGTTTGATGAGAAGCTGAGCTGTCTGGAATGCAGAGGGGAGTTTTTTGAGCGGTATAAGATGACATGACTTGGCGAAACGGTCGATGATGATGAGGATGGTGGTCATTCCCTGTGAAACGGGCAGGCCAGTGACGGAATTTAATGCAATATGGGACCAGGGGCGGTTGGGTATGGCGAGAGGCTGTAGAAGACCAGCAGGGAGGACTTGTTGCGAGCACAGATGGGACAGGCGAGAACGTATTCCCTGACGTCCTTGTGGCCACCAGAAGCGTCTGGTGATCAACATGATGATGCGGCTGGTCCCAGGATGGGCTGAGAATTTCGTTGAATGAAATGAAACCAGTTGATTAGGCGAGGACGGACTGAGGAAGGGACGTAGGTCTTTCCCCGTGGCCCTGTGCCTGGATCGGGTTCCCGTAGCTGAGCTTGAGCAACGAGCCCCTCGATATCCCAGGAGAGGGAGCCTATGGTACAACTGGGGGGAAGGATTGGAGCTGGTTCCTCCACAGACTCGCCGGGAGCGAATTGGCGGGACAAGGCATCTGGCTTCGTGTTCTGGGAGCCTGGGCGATAAGAAATGGACGAGAGAAAAAACGAGAGAAAAACAAGGACCAGCGAGACTGGCGAGGATTCTGCCGTTTGGCGGACTGTAGATATGACAGGTTCTTGTGGTCGGTCTAGACCAGCACCGGTTGCTCAGTGCCCTCCAGCCAGTGACGCCACTCCTCAAGCGCCACTTTAATGGCAAAAGGTTCCCAGTCACCGACATCATAATTCCTCTCTGCGGGTGACAGACGTCGAGAGAAAAAGCCACATGGGGTGAAGCTTCCCATCAAAGTCCGAGCGCTGTGACAAGATAGTCCCTACTCCACTGTCGGAAGGGTCAACCTCCAGGGTAAATTGTTTGCTGGGATCTGGATGAATCAGGATTTGTGCCTGTGAGAACTTCTCCTTTAAAGTGATGAACGCGGCTTTGGCTTCTTGAGTCCAGGTAAATGTTGTCTTGGTAGAGGTCAAGGCTGCTAGGGGAGCGGCTGTCTGACTGTAGTTGCGGATGAATCGGCGGTAAAAATTGGCAAACCCGAGGAAACGTTGGACCTGGTTGCGGTTCTCTGGAACAGGCCAGTCCAAGATGACCTTGATCTTGTTGGGGTCAGGCCGAACCTGACCTCCCTCGAGAATGAATCCTAAGAATGTGACGGAATGTTTGTGGAACTCGCACTTCTCAGCCTTGACAAATAAGCGATTTTCCAGGAGACGCTGCAGCACCAGGTGGACATGATGGCGATGTTCGGAGGGGTTCCGTGAATAGATGAGGATGTCATCAAAGTAGACAAAGACGAATATGTTGAGTAAGTCCCGAAGGACATCGTTGACTAAGGCTTGGAAGACTCCGGAGGCGTTGCAAAGTCCAAAAGGCATGACCAGGTACTCGAAGTGGCCTAGCGGGGTCTTGAAAGCGGTCTTCTACTTATCTCCCTGGCAGATCCTGACCAGATGATATGCATTACGGAGGTCGAGCTTGGTGAAGATGGTGGATTCCTGGACTGGTTCAAATGCTGATGAAAGAAAGGGAAGAGGATACCTGTTTTTGACGGTGATGAGGTTGAGGCCACGGTAGTCATGCAAGGGCGGAGAGTCTTATCCTTCTTGCCCACAAAGAAGAAACCTGCCCCCAGGGGTGAGGAGGACGGGCGAATGAAGCTAGTGGCCAGTGATTCATTGATGTAAGTCTCCATAGCTTGTGTCTCGGTGCGTGAGATATTGTAGAGTCCACTGGACGGTAGCGGAGCTCCGGAAAGAAGCTCTATGACGCAATCATAGGGGCGATGCGGTGGTAAGGATGAAGCCTTGCTCTTGTTAAAAACCTGTCTTAGGTCATGGTATTCTCTGGGCACCTGTGAAAGGTCAATCAGCCCAGATTCCTCGGGTGCTACTAGAGGCGGGCGAGATGGCACGGCAGACTGAAGACAAGAGGACAAGGCATTCTGACCAGTTGATCTGAGGGTTGTGTCTCTGGAGCCAGGGGAAACCAAGTACAAGAGCTGACTGTCTTACGGGGAAGACATAAAAGGAAATGACTTCACGATGGTTGCCAGAGACGACTAGCTCCACGGGTCTGGTGTGTTGGGTTATGCTAGAGAGCCCTCTCCCATCCAGGGCAGAGACAGCGTGAGTCACACCTGGGCCCTCTGCACTCTGCTCACAGTTACTCCCTGTGGATGAAAGAAACATGCCACCCCGGACCCTGACAATGGCGGACTGCCAGACGACTGACCATTACAGCTCCATTTGGCTTGAAAATAACAGACTGACAATGACGGTTCTTCTATGCTAAAAGTGATCCGGGTTGGGCAGCAGAAGACGCAAAAAACACAAAAAAACACAAAGTAGCAGAGAGCGATTAACCGAGGCGGCCATCCGATAGACAGACAGACAGACAGACAGATAGTTAGATAGATATACACACACATACATGCGTTATTCTAATTATCGCCTGATAATTATTATTATTATGATATGACTGATTTGACAGCACGTCGAATGTCCCTGTTAAATTGTTTTTCTCCATAAACTATTATACAATTACACTCGTCACTCCGCTACAATATCCTCACACAATTACGTTATCGGGGCGTGCGCTCGAACAAGACGATCGCGATAACATGACGTGCGCAACATGTGATGTGCGACGGTAACGTGTCGCATCAATGGAGCGTCAATTGACGCACCCCGCTGTTAGAGGTGGATCAAAACAGCCGCTGTTCCAGTGTTAAGATCACCAGTGAGATGCAGGTATTGCATACTACATAAGGCAAATATACATATTATCGCCCATTTTAGTGCCCCTTGGCGATCGGACAAAAAGTGCATATAAATGTGCACACACACACACAGAACACTGTACAGTACTAGGATTGCGGACAGCAAGTCTTTGAGTCGACTAGCGGACAGAGGGCTTTTCGTGCGTCACTGTGGACAAAGAACAAGGCGATCTCGTAGTCGGGGACTGGCGAATGATTAAGCCTGACAGGGCATGGAGAGTCCCAGAAAAAACACCAGGCAGAAAGTGAGGGAAAGTTGTGACCGAGAACGGGCGAGTGGTCAGGGCAGCCAGCGTTCGGGATAGTCGGTCAGACAGACGTGCAAACAAAGTTGGCAACAGGAATCAGATGTTAAATGGAACATGAAGAAGGAGCAACAAGGGACGATCTGACAGGGAGTGACGGGATTGCAGCGTTTAAGTAGTGGAGTAGATAAACCGGTGACAGGTGGCCGGTAATCAGCAGTGATTACTGTAGGCGTGGGTGTGAATGATGTGTAACATGGAAGAGTAAGAGGAACGGAACTGGCCAGGGTGCTGAAGATGCTGACATGGGATGTGTGTGTGTGTGTGTGTGTGTGTACTGTACTGTATTTCTTTTGTATTCTTCTTTTTGACTATCACTACAAAGTACAAGAAATCCTACTAGATTCTTACATGTGTTATGCAGGGTGCATGCACGTGCACACATACACACGCACACACACATCTACACGCACACACCACACAACATGTACGGGTAAAGCTCTTAGGCCCTAAATTTGCGCTCATGCTTTAATGGAGAAGCTCATAATAAATTTAGACTACATTTTTCAGCCCGACTTCCCCAAGTGAAACTATCAATGTCGACGAATCCTACATACAGTATGAATGTGTGTGGAGAGGAAGATATCATTTACTTCCTCAGGTTTGTTACATTGATGATTCTTTGATGATTATCTGGAATGACTCCCCGCCCTTTATACTATAATTGTTGAGAAAAAACAGACAGCAACATGGAACTCAATGATTACCTCATTAAGCTTTGACTAACATTCAACAGCAGAAAAGCAGAAAGTTGTACACACTGTACAAAACAGTTTAAAAAAATTAAAATTACAATCTGAGTTCTAATATATAATGCAGGCCGAGATTAACTACAGGTTATGATACCCGACAACAGAAAGCATCAACAGAAAGTATCCCGTAGGACGCTTAAACATCAAATATTTGCATCTCATATCATGCTTACATCAGTGGGTAGTGATTTGGAGTGCTGAATAAATTTATTGGAGCAGCACCTGCTGCAAGGTTTGGCTACTCTACATCAACAGCTTGTGTAATATTTTTTGTTTCTGTATTGTTAGTATCTTTACCCGGAGGATGCGGGTTTGATTCTACCTCCTATGTGGAGTTTGCATGTTCTCCCCATGCCCGTATGGGTTTTCTCCAGGCACTCCAATTTCTTCCAACATCCCCCCCCCCAAAAAAAATGCTTGGTAGGCCAATTGAGCACTCCAAATTGCCCCTAGGTGCGAGTGCGGACGGTTGTTCGTCTCTGTGTACCCTGCGATTGGCTGGCAACCGGTCCAGGGTGTCCCCCACCTACTGCCCGATGACTGCTCGGATAGGCTCCAGCACGCCCGCGACCACCGTGGGGATAAGCGGTATGATGAATGAATGAATGTGCTCAAAATTGTGGATTAAAAGGTCAATTCAATTTGGAATTCCTAATTCTTGTTCAAAAGTGTAAAACACAGAGAGCTCACTAAAAATGGAATAAGGTCTGCATGAAATCACTTTAAAATACTAGACATTGTCTTTATGAAGTTAGTATAAGTATTATTGGTTTAATGATTGCTTATAAAGTCAAAGTCTGCTTTATTGTCAATTTCATCACATTTCAAGACACACAAAGAGATTGAAATTACGTTCCCACTATCCCACGGTGACAAGACATTCTACACAATATACACACCAGAGATGGGACCAAGTCACACATGTGCAAGTCTCAAGTGAGTCTCAAGTCTTAACCTTCAAGTCTCAAGCAAGTCCCAAGTCATTTTTTTCTTGGGCAAGTCAAGTCGAAGTCAAGTTCTTAAATAGGTCAAGTCAAGTCACTTTATTATTGCAATTTTACCCGCAGAATCTGATTTTAGTAACGTGAAAGGACAAGATATAAGTAACTTTAAGTAACCATCATTGTCCAATGTGTCTAACCTGTTTAAAAAATAACAATAATTTGGATTTGCACTGTAATTACTGATATTCAGTAAAATACACCATGGAATCAAACAAAAAAGAAATTACCTCATACAATGATTGACAGCTAAATCTAAACAAATGAACGTCTGCCGACAGTGTCTGACACATTTGAGTTGCAAATATGAAAAAATAATCTAAAAAAATAATCTGAAAAAAATCTGAAAGAAGAAACACATTAAAGAGCATTAGAAAAATTTTATGTTTCATCTGTAACATCTGGAGACACCAGAGCTCTATAAACTTCAAACGGACAAAGTTTGAAGTTGTCGTCTGGCTGTCTGAAATGTTTCTGTTGCATATCTTGCACTATGCTGTCCGTCTTTTGCCGTCATAAACACAATTACGTTAGCCGAAGGTAATGACTCGCGGTACCGCTCCCGCTAACATGTTTGTGCATGTCTGATATAAAGGGGCGTGATTCTCCAATAAACACGTTAAGTAGGTAGAGAGGGCACGACTGATTGATTGACAGGGTAGCGATCCAATCATGACAACGCCATTCTCAGCTTGCGCTCCTACCGTGTTATCGATATTACTTTTTTAAATGTATTATTAATTTTATATTCAAACTGAAAACATAAACTAAATAACACTGAAGTCATTCCAGTCATCGTGTCCCAAGTCAAGTCAAGTCCCGAGTCTTTAACTTCCAAGTCCAAGTCGAGTCTCAAGTTTTTTTATTTTTGTCAAGTCACAAGTCATCAAAACAGCGACTCCAGTCCAAGTCGCAGTGACTCCCCATCTCTGATACACACAAGTAAACAACACAAAAAGTAAAAACAAGAAGGCACAAACAATGAATAAATAAGAGTGACGAATAAATGATAAATGAACAAAAAACATAATAAATAAGAGGAGCAAAAATGGAGCAAGTGTGCATACCGCAGACAGTCAGAATATAGTGCAAGAGTACAGGATGCTACGCAGAAGGGGAGAGAGAGTTCACAACTTGAGATTGACGAGGTACAACACAGATGCCAAGTCACACAGGAACCCGAATACCAGGTCAGAGAGGAGTCAACATCAACTGCCCAAGTAATTGGGTACACAGCTCCAAGAGAATATGCAAGCCTGAACAAGTCAGCAACTGACCTGAAAAATAAGATCATGACTCGAATGAACAGCAGCCAACCCCGACGCCAACTACAAAGGCTAAGAGAAGCACCACCAGAAAGCCTGGTTGAAGATCTGAATGCAGCACTGAGAACAATCCCTACAACCACCATCACTGAAACCAATAAGTTGATATACACTTCAGCAACAGTGATCCTGGAGATGCTTGGTTACAAGAGCAATATCAAGCATGAGATACAAGACCCACCATGGAAAACAAGGTTGGAGGCTAAGATCAAGACAGTGCGGAGAGACGTGAGCCAACTATCGGAGATCCAGAAAGGTGCAATGAAGAAACCAGCACCCAAGAAGTACAGCCAGATGAACATACCTGAAGCACTGGAGACTGCCAAACAGAGGCTCCTAGCCCTGTCCAGCCGCCTAAAGAGATACACAAGAGAAAGTGAAGCCAGGCGAATAAACAGGCTCTTCACAACCCAACCAGGAAAAGTGTACTCTCAATGGCAGGGTAACAACAGCAGAGCAGACCCACCAAGACTGGAGACTGTGCAATACTGGAAGGGCATATGGGAGAAGAACACATCACACAACAGGGAGGCACAATGGCTAGTCTCTCTAAGAGAAGACCACAGCAACCACCCTGAGCAGAACCCAGTTACCATCACTGTGACAGACATCCAAAAGAGAGTCTCAGGTATGAAGAACTGGACAGCACCCGGGCCAGATATGATCCATGCCTACTGGATTAAGAAGCTCACTGCACTCCATGAGCGCCTAGCAGAACAAATGAACCAGCTACTAAAAGTTGGAACTCACCCCGAATGGTTAACTGAAGGACGCACAATCCTGATCCTGAAGGATCCCACGAAGGGTACAGTCCCATCCAACTATAGGCCAATAACTTGTCTCCCTACAACATGGAAGATCATGTCAGGCATCATAGCGGCTAAGATAAGTGTGCACATGGCTCAATACATGAGCACAACACAGAAAGGCATAGGCAGCAATACCAGAGGAGCCAAACACCAGCTGCTGGTTGACGGAACAGTCGCCCGAGACTGCAAGACTCGACACACCAACCTGTGCACTGCCTGGATTGATTACAAGAAAGCCTACGACTCCATGCCACACTCATGGATCACTGAATGCTTGGAACTGTACAACATCAACAGGAACCTGAGAGCCTTCATTGCAAACTCGATGGGACTGTGGAAAACAACCCTTGAGGCCAATTACAAGCCAATTGCACAAGTCTCCATCAAATGTGGCATATACCAAGGAGATGCTCTGTCCCCACTGCTGTTCTGCATAGGTCTGAACCCCCTCAGCCAAATAATCAACAAGACTGGCTACGGATACCGACTCAAAAATGGGGCCACCATCAGTCACCTCCTATACATGGATGACATAAAGTTGTATGCCAAGAGCGAGCGAGACATCGATTCACTGATCCACACAACCAGGATCTACAGCACAGACATTGGAATGTCATTCGGACTAGAGAAGTGCGGTCGCATGGTGACAAAGAGAGGGAAGGTAGTCCATACAGATGGGGTCTCACTCCCAGAAGGAACAATAACAGACATTGAGGACAGCTACAAGTACCTTGGTATCCAACAAGCAAATGGCAACCTCGATGAAGCCACAAGGAGAGGAGCCACAGCCAAATACCTACAACGAGTAAGGCAAGTCCTCAGAAGTCAGCTAAATGGCAAGAACAAGATCCGGGCAATAAACAGCTACGCCCTGCCAGTCATCAGATACCCTGCAGGAATAATAAGATGGCCAAAGGAAGAGACTCAGACCACAGATGACAAGACACGGAAGCTCCTAACCATGCACGGAGGGTTCCACCCTAAGTCCAGCACCCTGAGACTGTACACTAGCCGCAAAGAAGGAGGCCGAGGACTACTGAGTGTGAGAGCCACTGTTCGGGATGAAACAGCCAAGATCCATGAGTACATCAAGGAAAAGGCCCGAACGGATGTCGTGCTCAGTGAATGTCTCAGACAATGGCAAACAGAGGAGGAGTGGCTAGAGACACCATCATGGGAGGACAAACCCCTACATGGGATGGACCATCGACAGATAAGTGAAGTGGCTGACATCAAGAAATCCTACCAATGGCTGGAAAAAGCTGGACTGAAGGACAGCACAGAGGCACTCATCATGGCTGCACAGGAACAGGCTCTGAACACCAGAGCAATAGAGGTCAAGATCTACCACACCAGACAAGACCCAAGGTGCAGGCTGTGCAAAGAGGCCCCTGAGACAGTCCAGCACATAACAGCAGGGTGTAAGATGCTAGCAGGGAAAGCATACATGGAACGTCATAACCAAGTGGCTGGCATAGTGTACAGGAACATCTGTGCAGAGTATGGACTGGAAGCCCCAAGTTCAAAGTGGGAAGCACCCCCTAAGGTGACAGAGAATGGGCGAGCCAAGATCCTGTGGGACTTCCAGATCCAGACTGACAAGAAGGTGATGGCGAACCAACCGGACATTGTGGTGGTGGATAAACAACAGAAGAAGGCCGTTGTAGTGGATGTAGCAATACCAAGCGATGGCAACATCAGGAAAAAAGAACTTGAGAAGCTAGAGAAATACCAGGGCCTCAAAGAAGAGCTTGAGAAGGCCTGGAAAGTGAAGGCCTCGGTGGTGCCCGTGGTCATTGGGGCACTTGGGGCAGTGACCCCCAAACTGGAGGAGTGGCTACAGCAGATTCCAGGAACAACATCAGACATCTCAGTCCAGAAGAGTGCAGTGCTAGGAACAGCCAAAATACTGCGCAGAACCCTCAAGCTCCCAGGCCTCTGGTAGAGGACCCGAGCTTGGAGTGGGAGACCACCCGCGGAGGGTGAGAGGGGAATTTTTTTTTTATATATATATATATATACACATACGGATATATATAAATATAATTAGCGCTTACCAAGCACTTGCATACGTCTGACAGACCTTATTCTTAAAGGCGATGAAGAGAGGTGGCACATATGAGCAGTGACACATTCAAGCCACCGACTGCACACGTGCTGAGGTTAGAGATTGCACTGGCTTTGACATGTATCTTATTTATAGTAAATGACAAGATAAAAAGGATGACTCTCATAAAATAATATTTTGTTTGACTTTTACAGACTCACGTTAGCATTATAGACCCAGCTGCAGTTAACAGGCAGAAGTGGAGGCAGGGAAGGGCTAAAATGTTTTCATCATCCACAACACACAGGCAGTAAAATAAAAATAAAAAATAAATTAAATTAAAAAAATAACAACAGGCAAGAAAGAGATTACAGTGCTAGCAAATTAAAAATATGGAAGTGAGGCATGACTGAAGAATAGACAATGAACTGACAACTCAGAGCCAGGCTTGGTTTTACTCATTCACTGATTGAATGAAGTGCGTGAAGAATTTTTAGCATACTGCTGAAGATGCAAAATGTGTCATTGTAAATAACCCAGTTTGAGCATGTTTTATTTGGCTGGATGGTACAGTTTTGACCTTTGCTCAGCTGTTATTAAAAACAATGTGACATTACAGAGAGAGAAATAGGGAGACATATCACGGTATTACAAGTAGTACAACTGAACTTGACGTTGTTGCAGCTTTTACATCGTACCACACAGGTTTTTGGGACCACTAGTAATATTACTAAACACATTGGTAAAATACATTTGATATCCATCCATCCCATCCATCAATTTTCTATACTTCTAAGATAAATCTATTCTAAATGAAATGAGCCAGGATACATTCTTGAGTGGTTGCTTGTCATTTGCAGGGCACATACCATTCACACATTCACACATTGAAACATTCACACTCAGAGGCAATTTAGTCTTCAATGAACCTAAGAAGCATATTTTGGGAATGTTGGATGAAGTTGGAGTACCTGCAGGAAATTTGCATGGGCACATGCAAATTTCATACTGGAAAGCGGGACTTGAGATTTTAACCTCAGCAATGTAAAGCAGATGTCCTAACCACTCAACCACTGTGGTGTCATACAATAAATATACGTAATACAAAGAAGCACTATCTACTACTGGATGGGATATATTGTAAATTTGACACGTACCTAAACAACACATGGATGTGAGCAGCTTGAGATGGCGAGGAGAGAGGAAGCAAGTCTAGGTTCAGGCTGCATTGCTAAAGGATTACTCAAGACAATTGTGATGACTTGGTTCCACAAAACCATTATAGTTATGGGTGAGAAGTGAATAAAGTACAGTGTATAAGGATGGGTGCACACCCTCAAGGGGGTCAGTCATAAATTGTGTCTTGAGGACGAGTGACTAACAGACTGAGGCCTGCTCGAGGAAAATTGCCAGAGTCACACCTGAGAGGTGGTGCTGATGCGACTGTTTCTTTTGGGTTTAGCAGCTTTAAATCTAACATGATGTACGCCATTCTCCTATAACTATGAATTATAAATAAAGTGTGTGACAGTGACTCAATTAGTATGGCATTATGCGGAATGTGCTTGATTTGGACTTTCTGGGATAATGATGTAGAAAACACATACAACAAAGGTATTTTAACATAAAATACTCCACCACAGTGGTATACTTGATTTATAGCAGTTTGTTTGCCGCATTTGTTCCTACTGAATGTTTTATGTGCACAACACATCTGCAGTTTTCATAGTTGGAACTGTATTTCAGATCCTAGTGTGGGCCATAAATGATTCAAACTGTGCTTTCATAACACCTGTGGAATTGAAAGCATAAAAATACAGATAAACAGACAAACACCATTCATTACACGTATTTATAGTATTATATTGTGTCACTCTCAAGCAAATACGTAAAAGCCTCTATGAGCATTGCATTCCAACTGGAATACAAATAATATTGAACAAACAATATTGATTATATTGGGGGTGCTTTTGAACACCATACTGTATGGATTAGGATGAATAACAAAAATATACCTTCTCAAGTCAAATCTTGCAGTCTTGCTTTAACATAAAATATTGTGGTCTGACTGTCACCTTTTTTTCTTCCTCTAACAGGAGTGATCTACACAACAGACATGCTAGATCGCGAGACCAAGGACTCCTATTGGCTAACAGTGTATGCCAGTGACCATGGTGTGGTCCCTCAGTTTGGCACAATTGAAGTATTCATCCAAGTGGAGGATGTAAACGACAATGCCCCCCTGACGTCTGAGCCGCTGTACAGGCCATCAATACCAGAGAACTCTCCTCGAGATTTTTCTGTGGTCCAAATCCAAGCCCAGGATCCCGACGCCACACCACACGCATCATCGACTGATCGGCTCAACTACCGCATCATCAGCGGAAACCCGCAGAATTTCTTCACCATCAACCCTCGGACTGGTCAGTAATTATTTTTGCTAGCCATAATTACTTGATAAATGATGAAAAGAAATGTGCTGAATTTTCCATTAGCCGTGACTTGATTTGACAGACACCTCTTATCATTCTCCGATGCCAGTAATGACTGACACCCATTTAAACAGTTTCCACCCACATGCACAGAATGTTCATCTTAGTATTAAGAATCAATTTGATACATTTCTAAAGATTGGCACATGTACACTTTGCTCACTTGGCACATGTACACTTTGCTCACTTGAGGCATGTCACTGTAGAGAATGATTTCACAAAAGACATTCTTTCGAGGTGAAAACTGAACATATAAATCTTGTCAGAAAAAGGAAAATGGCTAATCTGAAAAAAAAGACGAGTTTACAAATGAAGAGATCAGGGAAGCAGTTGATTGCTGAAGCAGAAGCAGAAAGGACTGAGCTGTCTTTCTGTAACTCAAACATGATGAATCTCATTGTCGCTTGCTTCCACTTATCATTTTCTTTTGCTTCCGTTTATTTATTCATTCATATTAGCTGTACCCATCCTTCATCAACACAGGCAGTGATGTGAACATTTTCATGATTTAAATAATCAGAATTAAATTTGGAAACATGGAATAAATTACTGTAACAGATTATTTGATTCTTACAATTGCTTTGCCTACAGAACCCAAAAATAAGAGCTGTTGGGAATAAAGTATGAGGACTAATACTGGAATAAAAGATCAAAATAAGGATATCTTTTTGGTTACTATACAGGACATAATCTGATTGAACAAAGTGTGACAAAGTCACTCAGGCACACATGCGTAGAAACTGACGCACTTTTATTTGTATGCCGGGGCAAGTCTAGTTTACAGTGTTTGGGAATTTGGCAGATCATAATGCACCACGCCAGGCAATCCGGGAGACCGAGTGTATTTTTGTTTAAATGTCTCTGGCACATATGACAGTTTGGTGACAGAAGGTAGACTATACTTTATATACTATACTTTAGACCAAGTGAAACCAGGTCTAAATTGTAGCGCGAGGAGTATAACATGATTTTGGTGGATTTGATCCAAGCAAGGCTGACAGATTCTGTGCTTTGCTGATACGTTCATGGATGGTGGAGGATGTCATATTTCATTCATATGACAACAGGGTGTGTGCCCTACATCCTCTAAATAAGTGTAGAAATCACTTTATTGAATACATTGTTGCAATATTACCGTATTGGCCAGAATATAAAACGACCCTGATTATAAGAAAAAAGAAAAAATACTTTTTGAACACCAAATTAAATTTTTATACAGAAAATAATTACAGTACATCTGAAAAAAACCCATAATATATTCGAGAGAAAAGGCATGTTATTTTGCCTCATTCAAATCATGCAAAAACTGTCTATCACATTTTAATATCTGAACATTTAAATCTAAACTAACGTGCAATCACATTTGTAAATGAATGGCTTCTGGTTTTTGAAATGTAAATAAAGCAATCTACTGTGATAAAACAACAAAATTGCAATAACTGCATTAGCCATCAAAGTAAAGGCTAACTGTAACTGTAGTCTTGAAACAAATCTGAATAAAGAAAAACATTGCAATAAAATAATGCAAACTGCTATCGTTATTTTTATTCTTCGTGACAGGGGTTCGCTTTGGCCTGGGGAGTTAAGTTCAGCATTCGCTTTGAAAATATCTGTATATGGCGCCATCTAGTATTGAGTATAATGTCTAGACCCCGAATGTAAGACGACCCCCACTTTTTCAGTCTTATTTCAATGCAAAAAACACCGTCTAATATTCGGGCCAATACGGTAATACTAGTATCATTTTATTTTATTTATATTTATTAGAGATGGGGACTCGAGTCACTGTGACTTGGACTCGAGTCGACTTGAGTCGCTGTTTTGATGACTTGTGACGTGACTTGACTTGACAAAAAATGAAAAAACTTGAGACTCGACTTGGACTTGGAAGTTAAAGACTCGGGACTTGACTTGACTTGAGACAGGATGACTTGAATGACTTCAGTGTTATTTAGTTCATGTTTTCAGTTTGAATATAAAATTAATAATACATTTTAAAAAAATAATATCGATAACACGGTAGGAGCGCAGGCTGAGAATGGCGTTGTCATGATTGGATCACGACCCTGTCAATCAATCAGTCGTGCCCTCTCTACCTAGCGAACGTGTTTATTGGAGAATCACGTCCCATTATATCAGACACGCGCAAACATGTCAGCGGGAGCGGTACCGCGAGTCACCATCTTCGGCTATTGCAATTACTTTTATGACGGCAAAAGATGCACAGCACAGTGCGAGATATGCAACAAAAACATTTCGGACAGCCAGACGACAACTTCAAACTTTGTCCGTCATCTGAAAAGCCATTCTGTCAAGTAAGTGCTTTTCATTTATCTAAATTGGTGTGTGTATATATAGCTTTAATGCAATGAATATGATGATGAAACTGAATTAAGTAAATATGACTTGATATGGAGCAAGTTAATAAATAAAAACTACAGTTAACTTGACTTAGACTTGACTTGACCTATTTAAGGACTTGACTTGACCTCTTTAAGGACGACTTGACTTGACTTGCCCAAGAGAAAAATGACTTGGGACTTACTTGAGACTTGAAGGTTAAGACTTGAGACTTGCACATGTGTGACTTGGTCCCATCGCTGATATTTATATTATCAAGATCATTTTAAAAGGCCATGGCACAATTGGTGTGTGTGTGGCGGGGGCACACCGATGCAAGATCAGGGGTTCAAGGCGGTCTCCAAGTGCTCACTTTATACCAGCCTACTTTAAACCATCTACAAGTGCAGTTCCTTTTACAAGAAATATACCGCATTCATTCAAATTATCGCCCAGGGATTAGGTGTTGAGCAAGACCACTCTTTCTCTTTTCTCTTATGTTAGTTCAGTATGATATTTTTTGGGATTGTCACGGATCGGAATGGAGCAGGGTGACCAAATGCAGCTTGGGCCAGGGTTTATTGAGGGAAAGGGGTGTTGGAATAAAGGATGAAGGGGAACAGACAACGAACAAACTAACATAACGGCCTAACAAAACAACAACAACAGGACTGACTGACAGGGCTGGCTAACAGAAACAGAACAGAAAGACAGAGACATGAACAGAAAGACATGAAATAATCCGACAGGGGGGTGACCCGCAGACAGGACTTAAATACGTGACAGGTAACGAGAGGCAGGTGACGGCGATTACCGTAATTTTCGGACTATAAATCGCACCGGAGTATAAATCGCACAAGCCATAAAATGCCCAAAAAAGTGAAAAAAAACATATATATGTATATAAATCGCTCCTGAGTATAAGTCGCCCCCCCCCCCCCCAAACTATGAAAAAAACCGCGATTTATAGTCTGAAAATTACGGTACATAGATTGCGAGCAGACACAGGAGGGGAGGGGCGACATGAACAGAAACCATGGCAACATATACACATAATAAAACGACCGGGGACGAGTCGTGACAGGGATATGCTTCAATGCTTCCAATTTTGTGGATTTTTTTTCCAATTCCTGTGCACAAAAACCTACCCCACTTAAAGGGACGGTAGAGCGAGTATGGTTAATTTCTCACTAACTAGCCCAGATTATATATGTATTTTTTTTTATCAGCAAAATAAAAAAAAGTTTGCATTTTATATTTTATCACATTCATTTTAGAGAAATAAAAAAACAACAAATGCCTTTAAAGACGGCCACTTTTAATGAGGAATAGCCCCTCCCCCCTCCATGTCTTGGTTGATTATGGTTGATGATTTCCCCATTGAAAATCATTGTGCAGACAATCGGTTAACTCTCCGTGGCCGATTTAAGTGAAATGAGCAGTCTCTCTGCAGCTGAAGTGCCCTGTCACGTCTGTCGATTTCCTTTCATCAGTTACCAACGTATGCAAACACGGCATGTTCCAAGAGGCTTTATGGAAGCTGAATTGTTCATACGTTGTTCTACAGTTATTTTAAAGTGGTAAGGATTCACTTGCCTCACATGAAGTCCACGTATGGGGTACCACCTCTGCCGCATATCCGAAAAGGAGGTGCTTTAAACGGCCACACTCAGCTGAAGTGTCCTCCCTGGAAGTCTGGTGTTTGGCACGACACTGGGGGGGTGTTCAGAGACCACTCACACAGTCGTAAAACCCAGTAATTGCACCAAAAAGCAATGACGAGTATGTGAGCACATTGCAGGGAGTACGTGGAAGCAAAAAAAGACAATGCAATTGGTCAAATTAAGCAGACTTTGTCCAAAAAATGGGTGTCAGTACGTCCACTGCCACTCTGTTTCAAAACACTGCCCCTGACCAAACCATGTCTGCAATTGGAGCTAGTTTGTAAACCGAGGCCTTTAAATTCAACAATAGGGACCTTGGACCTCACAAAAAAATATATATTTTCACTGAATGGAGGAAATACCCAGGGGCACACTCTATTATCTTGTAGAAGGTATAGATGAATCTGTTTTTGTTGCAAACTGGAAAAGGAAGAAACTATGGTTTGTTCCCAAATCTTTTAGTTTCCTCTATATTCAGTTCCTGTTTGTGTAATGGTCAAGTTGTACATATATTTTGTTTTTACAAATCCCTTTACACGCAATATACTGAATTACTTGTATATCCAATGCATTTGCATCTCAAATGATTCATATGGGATAATATTGTGTTCATTTTCTTGGCATTTTCCACATAGACTGTGCATTTCTTTCCACACCCATTTGACCGTCTCTCTTCTTGATGGCAGGTCTTGAATATTTGATCACTCATCATGAAACATTGATGAGGGATTTATAGTTCATCGCATCAGCCTGAAATCAGGATCATTCATTCTCTCTGATTTAGCGTTTACTGTTGTCTTTGCATCCTATCCGTGTTCTGCCTGTCTTACACTCTGTTGGTTTATTGCATCCACTTGCAAATCTCTCAAACTTTATTTCTCTTCAGTACTCCTCCGTGCACTCAGAGTTTTATGTTGTCATTATAGCTGCTGGCAGGCTGTAACAAGGACATGACTCATGTACATACATAGCAATTAGTGCAGCCCTGTGAAGCTGTTGACCTGAGCCTTGGCCACCTACTTTGAACAAATCGAATCGTTGATTATAAGAGAATATTTTCAATTTACCTGGGAACAGTGATGGTGTCTCAGTTCACTTGCCTGAATTCTATGTAGGTACTGTTGATTCAAGCACACTCAAGTAGGCGAATGTAAAATGGAAAAGCTCTTTCTCTTTATGTGCCGACCACTCCAGGGCATAGAATAGAATAGAATGTTGAATCTGTGTTCAACAATGTGGCGGGACAGTCGGATGTCTGATACCATTCATTTTAGTTTGTCGTTTTCAGGAGACAAGATTTCAACGTCACTGAGGCATTGTTTAACAAACTCCCCTTCATTGTATGGCTTTTTAGCCCATGCAATGTTTCTGCCTGACTTTTCAAAGTGTCCAACTTGCGCTTGCGAAATTCAGTCCCTTTTGGAAAGTCCTTATCGATGTTAGCATGGAGTGAGCTGAAAATTCGAAGCTTTGAAATGCGCTAATGATGTTTGACATATCAGGCAGAATGGCTTGCCATTACGTTCAGCAAAAAAAGCAAAACTTTCCCACTCTGTTAAAAATGTCCTGTGTTCATCTTCATATTTTCGTTTAGCTGTGCATTTGAGAGCGAAATTGACACTAATTGATTACTCGAATGGGTTTGCCCCTCCTGCTTTGTGGAATTTCACGTCATGGAATGAAATGCCTTTAAGGAATTAAAGATGTGTTCAAATTGTTTTATCCCAATATATCTGCGTTCGCCGAAAATACCATATTGAACTCAAGCGAAGCGAACATGCACAAAAAAAAACACAAACACAAATGCTGATATGAAAGTAAAAGAGCCGCATGAAACCAGGCAAAGAGCCTCATGCGGCTCAAGAGCTGCGGGTTGGCCAGGCCTGCATTAGTATAACTTAGGATAATGTAATGTTAATGGCAGTACTAACCAAGTATTCTTAGCAAATTTTGTACTCTGCACACTTTGATGATTTCCACAGCAGCATTTGCAGTTGAGATGAATATTTCTTTGCCTGACATTGGTGCAGGGAGTGTTGGTTCAGCACCCACTCAAAGACAGTCTAAATCTGGGAGTGAAAGGTTGTCTGTTTGTATATAGCATGTACTCTGCGACTGACTGATTGTCCAGCGATTTTCTCCTCCGATACAGTCGATTTATTCGGGAGAAAATTTGTCTCCTCTGACACAATAGATTTATTTGGAAGAAAATAGGCACTGATTAGACACCCTCTTAGCTATTGTTTGTTTTTGAGGTATGCGCAATCTGGCATCTTAGCCTTTTTTGGTGGTGGTCCTGTCTATTCATGATATAATATGTTTAGTCCATCCATCCATCCATCCATCCATCCATCCATCCATCCATCCATCCATCCATCCATCCATCCATCTTCTTCCGCTTATCCGGGGTCTGGTCGCGGGGGCAGCAGCTTTAGGAGGGACGCTCAGACTTCCCTCTCTAATATGTTTACTTTTAGTGATTATTTTATATCAGCGCTTTATTCTCAATGCCAGGCATTATCTTTGGACGAAACCATGCACTGCTCATCATCGGACCAATATTATCCTGACAGTGAAGATTTCATGACTTGTTTTGCCTAGATTGTATATACGGTTATAGTTTGTTTTCTTGGTCTGGCTTGCGTGTTGGGTCTTTGGTTTCCACCGATGCTTGCAAACCTGGTCCCTTTTGTTAAGCAATCAGGTCCCTCCAACCCTTTGTGTCT
Source organism: Syngnathus typhle (assembly GCF_033458585.1). Lineage (NCBI taxonomy): Eukaryota > Metazoa > Chordata > Actinopteri > Syngnathiformes > Syngnathidae > Syngnathus > Syngnathus typhle. Next base: position 15,452,197 of record NC_083743.1, read on the forward strand.
TGTCTAGGTGATTCTTGTTGTCTTCTCAGTGTAGTTCAGTTTAGTTCCCTGGTTTCTTACAGTCCTGTTGAATTGTTAGTGTTTTCGAGTTTTGTTGGTACTTTAAGTTTTTGTCTTTTCGGAACTTTGCTAGTCTTTTTTAATTAGAATTTTCCATAGTAATCCTGCTGGTGTTTTTTTGTCAAATTATTTTGTTCAGTTTGTCCTGCCTTCCTGCTTTTGAGTCCTCTACTGTGCAACTTGACATGAGCATGGTGATGCAGCATTATGATAGAACTGGAAAACTCATCAGGATTGAGGGAAATATAAATTTTGTAAGGTACAGAGACATCCTCGATGAAAACCCGCGCCATAGTGGTTAGGAACTCTCTCAAACATCTCTGGAGAGTTCTGAAAATGGCCATGCACTGACACTCTCAATCCAACTTGATAGAGCTTGAGAGGTGCTCCAAAGAGGAATGGGGCAAAGTGATGTGATAAGCTTTAGGCATCAAAAGCTGTAAATACTGCCAAAATATTGAGCAAAAAATGTCATTTTTTCTAATGATTTTGCAAGTAGTACATTATTAGTAATTGTTTTTCTACATTATCATGATGAGGTGTCTTTAGTAGTATTTTGAGGAAAGTCGGTTAATGATTTTGCATGTAGTATACACTTTTTTTTAAACCGTCATGATGAGGTGTGTGTAGTATTCTGAGAGGAAAAAACGTTCATTCATTTTGTGATGAGGAGGTAATAATGTGAAACACTGTAAACACTTCACAGATGCACTGGACAAGGACAGAAAGGTTGTAACAGTGGTCTCAGAGACCTTAGCAGGGACTCTTCAACAAGTAAGGAGGGGAGTACAGAAGTATAAGCTTGTGTTGAAGACATTTATTTCATCTAATATATTATTCATATTTATTCTATAATGATCACTACGACCAGTACATTTGGTTGCACCGTTTTTTACTATGGCAGATTTGTGTTCCATGTATTAAAATGCCTTCATTTCAACTCAAGCGTGCACTGTTTGAAATTATAGTATTCATTATTCATTTCTAAGCCGGTTGAAAAATGACATCCACAACATGGTTGTGCAAGAAACCGTACAACAGTTGTATTGATTTCCCAGAGGGTGCTTTCTTGTGTCAACCAGAGATGACAGACATCCGAGTCATTGGATTTTTTTTCATTTGACTAATCAGATTCCATATATTCTTGAAATGGCTGATATTGTATGGGTAGAGGAGAATGCGATTTGATTCTGATGCCAGTGTTTTATTTTCCATGACCTTTCTTATACTTTGCTGTTGGCTTGTTTCTTATTTTTGCTCAAGTAAATTGTAGATTTTGTGGCAGCGTTCAGCCATTCATTTACTGCACAGACTTCTTCAGTGCACGCATCTATATGGTAATCAAGTCACTCTCTCTTTCTCAGACCCACACACAAGCCTCCTCCTTTACATTCCATCCCTCCTACTTTTTTCCACACTCATCATTCTTCCGTCTTCTGTTGCTCTCAGAGTTCCTGGTTAATAATATTTTCCTGTACCACCAAATCACATTATTCTGTATTGAATAGATTATTGTTAAGTTTCAGGACCTGTATATGTTTCTATAACGGTCAGAAAAAGCAGGAGCATTGTATTTCTTCAGTTTTTTTTTTTTTGCGGCATTAAGCACTTGAATTGCTTGATTTGCTCTACTACAAGCAGCCCCGCCCCCCTTTTCTTGTCTTCCGGGTTAGAGCAACGCTGGCGTCTGGACTGTTGACTGCCGCTTCTACCCCGTACCGTGTCTGCTACTTGTTTGTCCCCCATCTGTTTTGTGTTTCCCGTTTTAAGTGTGCCCGTTTTTCTTTTATTTTCTCGCCTTTTCTCCTGCCCACCGCGTATCTCTGGAGCTCTGCTCGCACCTCTCCGATCCCGCTCCCTCTGACTACGAGCTACGCTAGCCAGCTAGCCAACCCACCACCGGACCCTCCTACCTCCCGGCTCTGAGCCTGTAGCTGCTTGCTCTTGGCTCGGCAAACGGCTCCAACCCAACTTGCTGGCCACTTGGCCGGCGTCCTCGGGGGAGAGCACCCGCTCGCTGCGAGCTCGCCGGTCGTGGCTCGGCTGTGTGCCGCCATGACACACTTGGGCGTGCCGTTTGCACGGGTACAGTCGGGATTGACCAACACCACCACCCACTCCATCAACATCACGACTCGGTCCACTGCTGCTTCCATGCATTTCACTGCCTACCAACTTCTAGTTAACCAGCTACTAGCCATTTCTACCATCTTATCTGGATTATTCCCTGCTGCTGTCACGTCTCATCTCCTGCATGAACTATCACTTCTGCTACTCCAGGCTTCCATTCCACTAACTTCTCGTCCATTTGTCTACACTGCTGCTGATCTTCATCATTTCAACAATAATCACCGTCTCCCTGCTGCTGCTGCCTCAGCTGCCAGCAAGGCTGGGATCCTCCGCCGCTACATCCACCGTAGCTCCGGACTATCTTTTAAACGACATTTCCCTGATGGCTCACCCATCCCCTCTTTCTGGACTAACTCTCGCCCCCCCGTCACCCCCACCTTCCGTACTGTGAACTTCAACAATCTCCGTTCCCCCACCCCCGCTCCTTCATCCATCACCCTTGCACTGCTGAACTGTCGCTCCCTCTCCAACAAATCACTAGTTATTTTCGAACTAATATTGGACAATAATTTGGATCTGCTCCTTCTCTGTGAAACATGGCAACAGCCCCTGGACTATTTTTCTCTCAACCAAGCCACTCCGTCTAACTACAGCTACATCGCAAAACCCCGCCTCTCTGGGCGAGGAGGTGGTATTGCTGTCATCCATAAGCGGTCCCTATCAATCACTGAATTGGACCTTAACCTCCGATCTATTTCATCCTTTGAATATCTCGCTTTTTCCCTCCCCAACTCTACTACTGCTGTTCTTATCTACCGCCCCCCCCCAAGTCACATCCGTCTTTTCTCTCTGAACTCTCTGAACTTCTCACCATCGTATCCTCAGTCTCCTATTGCCTCCTACTAATCGGTGACTTCAATATCCACATCGACCAGCCAACTGCTCCACTGACGTCTGACTTCATCTCCGTTCTGGACTGCTTTCATCTCACCCAGCACATCAACTTCCCCACCCACACCAAAGGCCACACTCTGGATATAGTATGCTCCTCCTTTCCACTCACATCCAACCCCCGTCCTCTCACCTTTCCACTGTCAGATCATCTCTGCATCCTCTTCTCCGCCCCTCTACCCTCGCCTCATAAATCCACAAAGCGCACCATCTCCTACCGCAACATCAAGACTGTAAACCCAATCACGCTTTGCCAGCTCTTATCCTCTGCTCTTCCCTCCGACCCCACTTCTTCCTCCCCTGATGACCTTGCCACCACGCTCAACAACATCCTTTCTGACTCCCTTGATTCCCTAGCCCCCTGGAAAACCTCCTCTGTTACATTCACTAACTCTGCCCCTTGGTACACACCGGAACTCCGCACCATGAAACAAACTGGCCGTCAACTCGAACGCCTCTACAAAAGAACCCGCCTCACATTCCGAAACCTTTAAACAACACATCTCCTCCTATCGTGATGCTCTTCTTGCTGCCAAATCTGCTTACTTCTCATCTCTCATTAATAACACCAACCGAAACCCCCGCATACTGTTCTCCACCATCAACAAATTGCTCCAGCCACCTGTCACTAAGCCACCCTCCTCACCCGCCCTCTGTAACTCCTTCCTTGTCAACTTTAACAACAAAATCGCCCAAATCAACAGTTCTCTGACCGACACCATCAATAACTCCTCCTCCCCTGCCCTCCTGCCCCCCCTTCTTGACCGCCCGCCCTTTCCCTCTCTCACTGCCTTCTCTCTTGTTGACTCCTCCACTATCCTAGACATCATTACCTCATCCAAGACAACCACCTGCTCTCTTGACCCTCTTCCAACGACCTTAACTAAGGCCTGCCTCCCTGTCCTCCTCCCCTACCTCACCACTCTTTTTAATCAGTCTTTATCCCTAGGACACTTTCCCACTGTCTATAAACTTGCAGCCATAACCCCCATCCTCAAAAAGCCCACCTTGGACCCACTCAACCTCTCCAACTACCGTCCCATCTCCAACCTTTCATTCCTTTCCAAAACCCTTGAACGCATTGTCTCCGCCCAACTCCACACCCATCTCCAGTCCAACAACCTCTATGAACCCTTCCAGTCCGGATTCCGCCCACTTCACAGCACTGAAACAGCTCTAGTTAAAGTCACCAACGATCTCCTCATTTCTGCAGACTCTGGAGCCCTCAACATCCTACTACTACTTGACCTTAGCGCAGCCTTTGACACTGTGAACCATTCCATCCTCCTCCAAAGGTTGCGCCAACTAGGTGTTGAGGGCACTGCACTCGACTGGCTCACCACCTACCTCACCAACAGAAACCAGTTCATCTCTCTCTCCGGTCACACATCCATCCTCTCCCCAGTTACACAAGGGGTCCCCCAAGGCTCAGTTCTTGCCCCCCTCTTATTCATCTGTTACCTCTTTCCCCTTGGTACTGTCATCCGCAAACTCAATCTGGACTTCCACTGCTACGCTGATGACACCCAGATCTATATACGTACGACACCAACCAGTAACCCTTCCCTCACCCATCTTGAAACCTGCATCTCTACAATAAAAGCATGGCTGACCCACAACTTTCTCAAACTCAACAGTGACAAAACAGAGCTCCTCCTCATAGGCACTAAATCCTCCCTTAATAAAACTGGCTCCATCACACTCACCATTGACTCCTCAAACATCACTCCTTCCTCTCTGGCACGCAATCTTCGCGTTATTTTCAACCCCACACTGTCCTTTCAACCTCATGTTAGCTCAGTTGTCAAGACCTCCTACTTCCACCTCCGACGCATCGCTAAAATCCGGCACTGCCTTTCTCTCCCTGCCGCTGAATCTCTCATCCACGCCTTCATCTCATCCCGGCTTGACTACTGCAACTCCCTTCTCACTGGAATCACTGCTCACTCACTTCAACTAGTCCAAAACTCTGCTGCCCGCCTCCTTACCCACACCCGGTCCCGTGAACACATCAATCCTGTTCTCCACTCTCTTCACTGGCTCCCCATGAAGGAGCGTATCATCTTCAAGATACTCCTCCTCACCTTCAAAGCCCTTCACCACCTGGCTCCCACTTACCTATCCGACCTGCTTGTCCCCTACTGCCCCAACCGTCCCCTCCGATCCTCCAATACTTCACGTCTGACAGTCCCAAAATCCAAACTCAAATCCTTCGGTGACAGAGCCTTCTCCTGCACATCACCCCGACTCTGGAACTCTCTCCCCCAGTCTGTCTGTGACTCACCCACACTCCCCATATTTAAGTCCCGTCTAAAAACTTACCTCTTCTCCCAAGCTTATGACCTCCCCTATCCATAACTGGTTTCCTCTTCTTAAGTTTATCCGATTGTTTCCTCCCCGATCATGTATGTCCTTGCCTTGTTCCCTGTAAGCGTCTTTGGGTTCTTGAAAAGCGCTATACAAATTTAATGAATTATTATTATTATTACAACATCTATCAGAAACAATGACCCACATTTACGACCTTAACATTTATTGCATAAAATGGCATTAATTTGTTCTCAACGGTCCATTGGTATTCTCTTAATTTGATTGCGTTTTTCTTGGCTGTACCACTTCCAGTATGTGTAGCCTGAAGCTATTTCTTTAACCAGTCAGATTTCAAATCAGCCTCAGAGAGCCAGCTAACGGTTAGCACATCAGCCTCACAGTTCAGAGGGTTCGATTCCACTTCGGGCTCTCCCTGTGTGGAGTTTGCATGTTCTCCCCGTGCCCACGTGGGTTCTCTCTGGGCGCCCCGGTTTCCTCCCACTTCCCAAGATCATGCACGGTAGGTTGATTGAGCACTCCAAATTGCCCGTAGGTGTCCACTGGTATTACTGGCAGTCCGTAGGTGTGAGTGCAAGTACGGTTGTTTGTCTCTGTGTGCCCTGCGATTGACTGGCAACCGGTTCAGGATGTCCCCCTCTTACTGCTAAATGACTGCTGGGATAGGCTCCAGCATACCTGCGTAGGGACGAGTGGTACAGAAAATGGATGGAGCTAGCTAGCGGCCCTATAGTGGCATTCCAATTGGTAGGTCAGAACAAGTCAAGCTCAACTCGCACAATATATGCGCTCACATTAACACATTTAATAATCAGCATCTTAGGTAAGCCCAATGTATTTTTAAATGATATTTTATCAGGTTATCAGATAAATATTCATTCTGATGTGATCGAGATCAGGGGATTTCAACTGGTTTTGTCCAAGGGACCACCATTATAACCAAAAAGCAACTCGGGGACCACTGCTTTGGCGTAATACAATTTATTTATTTTTCACTGAAGGAGGGTAGACCTATACAGGCTATTTATTTGCATCTGTATGTCTATTTTGGGAATCTCAGCTACATTTGACACAATTTGGATGGGTAAATGATTCACAAAATTAGCTGAAAAATAAATCAAGCCCAAATAATAAACCCATTTTATTTTTAAAAATTTTACAATTATTTTCTATTTCCAATTTCGCAGACCTACCGCAATACCACCATGGAAAACTTGAGGGTCCGCGGACCACCGGTTGACAAGCTCTGATCTAGATTATATAGAAAGCACTGTAGGAAAGGAAGACACTATTTTAGTGATTGGTTATGGCTGTTTCATTGTGACAGCTACAGCTGTTGTAAAATAAAATAAAATAAATGTAATTTGTGTTGCGTGATTCTTCATTCAGATTTTGTATCGTATTAAATGTTATTATTACAACACGATAGAAAAGCCATAAGTCGATTAAGTCAGATCAGTCACCATTAAAGGCCCAGGTATCAAATGCATGGCCTGCCACTGTTGTAGTGTCTTTTTCTGATGGCACTGACAACCACAGGGTCGATTATAGAACAAGAGCGTTGACATTAATACTCTTCATGCTCCTTTGAAGTTTCAGCGGACAATCAGAATTTAATCTGTGTATGTGACATACAGCGCTGACGTTCACAAAGCGCAACTCATGAATATGGAGATGTGTTTTTGTCACGCAAGACATTGATAAGTGAGTAACTAATGAACTATATGGAGGAGATCCATGTCATGCATTTTACATTCAGATGTCTTGTACATTATCTCCCCTACAACACTACATATGCATTAGCATTTAAGTATAATGTGAACAGTTTGACAGCAATCATTTTCAATCATTCAACACAGCAACTTTATTGTACTCTTAATCTGTCTCTTCTGGGATATATTTTCATTGTTGCTTTCTCATTGGGTTACATTAACAATGCTGCAAATACTTTTCTTTGCTCGCTTGTAAGCAGGTCTACATTGGTTTCATGAGGATTTCCATTGATTTATCAATTTTCTATGCCATTTATCCTGTTCACATCAGGTGGAGCCTGGATCTATGCAAGGAGCGGTGGCATAGAGCAAAAAGCAGACTTCTGTGAAGTTACACAGCGTGTTGCACAGGATTTATGCCATTCACAGAAATAGAGCCTAAAGTATACATCAAAGGGACATTTCAGTTTTTCTTCATTTTTTTGGTGCATTTTGGGTCTATCTCTCTCGCGCGCACTCTCTCTGTCTCTTTCTGTCTCTCTCTAGCTCTATTTCTATCTCTCTATCTCACTATTTCCATTTCTATTGCTAGTGTCCATCGGCCTCTCTTTCTCTCTCATTTTCTCTATATTCATCTATTACAAGTATGTTACAGTAAGTTACAGTATGTGACGGTAAAAAAAAAAAGCCAAACTGCATTAAAGAGATAAAAGCCCTTCATTTGAACTGTTATTTGTTATTTTTTGTTTAGATTTGTAAAGTTGTCACACTATCTGGTGAAATATTCATCCAGCAAAGATGTTGTGAAAGGAATGGTATTGGTCTTAATTAGTGCTCTTTTATCGTCGACCATTTTACAGCAGATGGTGGAAATGTGTGTGAGGGAAATAAATGTGCGCAAATACACCCCTAATCATGAATCAAATTATAGGACTCTGTATTTCTTTGTTGGGGGTGTTATTTTAAGGTTGCGGTATCGTAATAATGAGGACTTGTTTGTTAGATCCATAATAATGCTTGTGTTGTTAGAGATCATGTGGCTTTGATGCTGACTGAAGACGACTGTTTACTGTCTATTAGAAAGAGGTCGAGTTCACCTCACAGCATTTTTCTTCATTGTCACGACTGCAAATTGTGTCAATGAACTTCACTTTAGTTTTCCATGTAAGTTAATAGGTTTATTATAGGTTTATTAATAGGTGTTGGGAATGTAGACACGACTGACCAATACAGAGTCCGCATCACTGCAGACCCATCAACTTGAGACAGGATCTCATCACTCTCCTGGTGATGGTAGTCTCCTCCCAGAGTCATCTTCATGGTGGAAGGGATGAATGTCACAATGATCCTAGAAGCTAAGTGGTTTGGGACTATAATTCTAGCAGGGTCACCCACAGAAAACAGGTCTTTGACAAAGCATGACTTCAGGACCCCTGTGATGAATACCTATGTGGGTCACAGCCCCTAAAGGGCGAGTGCCTGGTGACTGGGCTCAGCTCAAAAAGGTATCATGGGTCCCCCTTCCCATGGACCCACTACCTGTGAGAGGGGCCAATGAAGTGCGCACAATGTGAGCTCGACGGTTAAGAGTAATGATTCATGGAAATAAAAATGATTAACCATGGAGGTCTGCATTCAGAATCATACTCAAAGTGAACATTTTGCATGAATAAAAATGCTATTTTAAATTACATGGAAATGCCTCAGGACAATTGAAAATGAAGCTTAGTCGTGTGTGTGTCTTGCACATACGTACCTGTATACATTGCCATGTCTTGGCTTGCTCTTGATATGACATTAAATGTTTATCTGAGGGACTGGTTCGACATTTCCTATTTCTAAATACTAGACTTATCAATTAGTGTGCTTCATTAGATACGGTACATCGGACAACACAAATACACCCACATGACTGCATCAACAACTTCTCATAGCAATCATGTGTTTTCTGCCAAACAGCAATAGCCCGGTCCATGGTGTACCCTGACTCTCACACTAATCAGCTGGGCTAAGCTAAATGTGTAGTTGTCCAACTATTAGGGATACTATATCGCTTATACAGTTAATTATGTTTCATGTACATCAACTCCTCTTTTTCAAACAGCTTGTTTCCTTATGTCTTTCAGTCCAATTAAAAGTTAAAACAACTATAATTTAGACATTTGGTTCACTTGTATGGGTTTTGGTGTGTGCTTTAAACAAACTATAGCTTCATGTTTTCTCTCTCGTTTTCTGTCTCAGGTCTAATTACAACAACCTCGAGAAAACTGGACCGTGAACAACAAACTGAACATGTTTTAGAGGTGAGAACTTTTTTTTACCAAAATAATGAGCGCATAAATAGGATACAACTGATACATAAAATGACATTAAAATGTCAGAGGATAAAATTCACGCATCTCCGCATCTTCGAACGTAAAACACATTTGCTAAAAGAAAGTTAATTGGGTGAAAAATTCTGTTTATTAACATGCCATTTCACTTATATCCCACTTTTTAACCATGATTATTACACAAGGTTTATTTATTAACACATATAATTAAAAACTGTTCCATCCACCATCAGTATTACTGGTAAGGATTCAACATGGCAAACCACTTGAGGCATTGAGATACAGTTATCCAATTTCACATCGCATGAACTTAAAACCCCCAAAATTAAATGAAACACCCCTGTTGTGTTACCCCAGGACTCACAATGGTGACCCTTTCTTTATAAATAAAAGACATATGGTTGACATTGTGCTGCCGGTATTTAGCCCTGCACCATTTCAGAAGCTGCCAAGGTTTTGATGAAAACAAATGGCTTCTCCCATCTCATCTACGGCACATACTCAGCTCTATCCCCTCTGCTCCCTATGGCTTTTCCCAATGTGGTTTTCATTAGCTTAGTAATAGAGCTTGTTTGAGGACAGTCAGTCCATTCTGGTCCCTTTTAACAATAATGAGAAGTTATATCAACTCAGGTCTCCCATGATTAATGATAAATTGTGCCATGCAGTGGCTTTCTCATCATGACTCAGTTGAGTTGAGTGAAAGCAGTGTGTAGTTCTTGTTTCAGGTGTGTGTACGTGTGTGTACGTGTATGTCGTGCGGTCTTGGGACCAAAAATTACTCATAAGGGGAACGATTTTAAATGAACCTAGCAAATATCCTAGACATGTCTGCCCCCTGCAAAGAATTTTCATAGATATCCAATCCTTCCAAGTCCGTGTAATGGCCAGTGTTGATGAGGACACACGGGCTAGTCATTTCAAAAACTAATTTCAGCAAAGGTTCATTTTCTTTGCTGTTGCTATGTCATGCACTGATTTGTTTGCAAAAAGCCAATCAGGGTGATCGACCGCCACTAACAATCAAAGCTAGTTTGCATAGAGTGGCTCATTTGTTCAAATCACATGTAAAAATCACAACGACACAAAAGCTCTTAATCCATTACAATTCTAAATGTCGCCTTGTTACTTAAGTTCCTTCCTGCTTGTATTACGGGCAAGACTGGTATATGTACACATTTTATTGAATGAAACCATGACTTGGATGGTATGATAAACGATGACTTCTCTGCTATGCTGTTTTCTTGCTGTGGTTTTAAAGTAATGTTGTGATTGATTTTGACTGTGTGCAATTTAAGGTCCTTTAGTTCAAACTAGAGATGCACCGATCCGACTTTTTCAGTTCCGACACCGATACCGATGCCGTGGCTTTGCGTATCGGTCGATACCCGATACCGATCCGATATTATGGTTGACTTAACAAGCTACATAACTCTACATGTGGAACAGAAAAGACCAAAGGCAATGGCATCAGGCAGACTACACAGTTCTTTGCTCTAAATTAGGGGTGTCCAAACTAACGGTCCAGTTTTTATTGGCCCGCAGCAAATTCTGAAAACATAATTGAATATGGCCCGCACAAGAAGCTTGAGCTCAGCTTCTCAGTTTCCACACTAGATGGAGCCCGCCACACAAAGCGTTTGACGTCCCATTAACACCCCCCCCGGAAGAGAAGCGAACACGCAGCGTTTGACATCCGATTAGCCTCCGCCCCCCCCCCCCCCCATTCGGGAGAGAAGCGAACGCGCAGCCTTTGACGTCCCATTAGCAACCCGAAGAGAAGCGAACGCGCAGGGTTTGACGTCCGCTTAGCAACCCGGGGAAAAGAAGCGAACATTCGCTCCATGTTTGCGTTTGTTTAGAAAACTCTCGTGGCATGGGGCACACGTGCTGCTGACGTATGACGTAGCCCGCGTCCCAATAGATTAAGAAAAGTATCGGCTCACAGATCGGCTGTATTTTCCGATACCCGATCCATCTATTTTGTTGATATCGGGGCCGATATCCGATCCAGATATCGGATCGGTGCATCTCTAGTTCAAACAGATGGTTTTAATCATTCAAGCATCTAGATTAGTTGTATTTATTTCTTAAAAATGCAGTTAATATAATTAACGTTTAACAGAGTATCATGGGATTTAAGAATACAGCATCCATGTGAAAATGTCACAGCTCTGCCCCTGTTTGTGGCTACCTACGAGAATCGTACAGCAAATGACGTCATTCATTTTATTGTTCTGAGTCCAATCTTTATGCAACAATGGCTTGGCACCTAGAATATGCACATTAGGACCAATTCGATGACACCAAAGCCCTCAGTTTCCCTAAGTGGTCACCAGAGCGAAAATAGCGTCCTGATTAAATTCGCAACAGGGGAAATGCTGCACACAACACCATTATGGAGTCAGGAGTGGGGGAACTGGTGCTATTTAATCAACTACCTAAACATGCACAGGGAAGCGCGTTCATGCACTGTACCTAGTGTCAAGGCCTTTGACAAAAAAAAAAAAAAACGTGTCTTAAAGTGGGCTCAGTAGCTCCCCTTCCCGGAGCCAGGAAATAATTGTTCAATGTTTATAACCATGCCATTGAGTTGTTATCCAAAAATGATTGTAAAAAAATTGGAATTGGACAGCACATTAAAGAAAGGTGGATCAGTATATATAAGTATACATAATAAGAGCATACAGTTTAATTATGAGGAATTAAGACGTGGTAAAGAAGACCATGGATTTCTGAGGAGTCAACCAGAATGTATGAACCGCAACCAACTGAACACTGCAAACACCGCTACCAAAAACCTTGCTTGAGATGGCAAAGGCAAGTCTCAAGCAGATGTCTCCCTTGAGCCAATGTTTTATTTTAAAACATTTAATAATGAAAATTGCAAAGTGTGAGAAGAATTCAACTCTTGGTTCAAATCCAAGTGTATTTGACATGCATAGTTTTGGTATTCACACAATTGTAATGTGGTAGTAGTACCTTACAAAGCATTATTTTTGAGGCGGTGCGGGACTGAGTTTAACTCCTCACGCATCCCCAATCGACATCCTGTTTATGTCTGGATTTGAAGGTAAATGACATTTTATTCTTAATTTCAGTTTTGTGGTTAAAGTAGATTCGCTGTGTATGGAAAAGGGATTTAGATCTAGTGTCTTAAAACACACACGCACACACAAACACACGCGCACACACGCACACACATGCACACACATACATGCACGCACATCATGGATACAAACTAAATCTCTGGTTCCACATGTATGGTCCAGCAAAAAAACTGTCACTCTTTCAAATCTATTAATTTGCATATCCTTGCATATGTAATTCAAGGAGGTAAATGTCAGGCTTTCTCAATCCAGGGAAACATGTACTTGGAAAGATGCATTTGAGGAATTTGCAAATATTTTGGGATAGGCATTCATGCTTGTAATTCTGTTCTGCCCATTAAGGTGATGGTGTCAGATGGTGGGCCCAGTCCGAGGCAGACTACAGTGTGGGTGATGGTGCAGGTTCTAGATGAAAATGACAACAAGCCAACATTTCCAGAGAAAGTCTACCAAGTCAAACTACCGGAGAGGGAGCGCAGAAAGAAGGGGGAGCCTATCTACCGCGTCTTTGCTTATGACCGCGATGATGGACCCAACGGAGACCTTTCTTACAGCATTGTGGATGGCAATGAAGATGGGAAATTCTTCATTGATCCCAAGACTGCAATGGTGTCATCTCGCAAGGCCTTCACTGCTGGGAGCTACGATATCCTGACAGTATGTACAATTGATATTTGTCCAATTCCTGGTAACAGAGTAGCTGTAATTATTATAGTGTTTGAAAAGAACAAATGAAATGCAACCAAATGTGTATATTTGCTATTACTAATAAATTTTAATTTTAGTAAGTCAAATGAAAAACTTTCACATTGCAGATTAGAGAATTACTTTAGTTCCTAGCTAAATGAGAAAAGTCTCCTGCAACTCTTTAAGTCAGGGGTCACCAAACTACGGCCCGCGGGCCGGATACGGCCCACGGGACCGTTTGATCCGGCCCGCCAACCCTAAACAAATAGTATTATTAAACTTTTTTTTTTGGGTCTTTTTGCCTGCAATGACTGCGTTTCCCCAGTAGATGGGGAAGCGCTCGCCTGCGCATTTACTACCGGAAGCCATGTCAGAAAGCTCAGTGCACACTCACAAGTGCGTGTACGTACTCAGTAGTATGGACATGGCGCACTCGCGCTCTATTTGTATCAGTCCCGAATTTAGAGCGTGGGCTGTGACGAGAGCATTCTTGTAATTCGCGCGCTGAGCTTTCAGATGCAGTTTTGCGCTAAAGCCACCCACAAACCTTCCCCTGGAATCCTTCCATTAAAATGAGTCGCCCAAGGAAAAGCAAGGTGGACACAGTGCCGAGCGTTTAAAAGAGAGTGGCCAATTTGGCTCGACGTACGCGACGTGACGTTCAGCCACATGAACGTCAACGTCAACCCGTCACAGATCGAGGTAAACGGACCAACACCTCGGATCTCGCCTAAGAATTGCCACAACAAATTTTACTCCAGACTACGACGAACTAGCAAACTTTAACAAAAAAGACAGCGGTGTCTACAAGCCTACTGGAACCAACAAAAGGATTATAAGGAAGGAACACAAGAACTTTAAGAGACTGCTCATATGTGTCAGAGAGATTCTGCTCTGACAACTGAGCTGAACTTTTATCTGTTAAGATTGTGCATGGCACAACAGAAAGTTAATGTTCCATGGCTTTTTTTTTCTATGAAGAACCCAGAGAGAGTTATTTAGTTATTATTTATTTCCTGTTTTTTCTGTGAAGAACTCAGAGAGGGTTATTTAGTTATTATTTATTTCATTAATAGTGTTATTATTTGTTTCCTGACTTTTTTTTCCTGTAAAGAACCTGGAAAGGGTTATTAAATAACCGTTATTTGGTTATGTGTGGCTTTCTGGAAAACAATAAATTTTTTAAGCTCCCCTACGATCGTCACACTTTTTCTGTTACAAACTGACACCGGTCCCCCATCAGAGAAGGGAAAAGTTACCGTTTTTTTCCGTGTATAGTGCGCAAAATTTAACGAATTTATTGTCCTAAAATCTGGGGTGCGCATTATACATGGGTACAAAAAATTAATTTTAAATTTTTTTTTTTTTTAGAAAACAAAACCAACAACAGGACTGACCGACAAAGTCGTGGAACAAAAAGACAGGGTGACATTACCAAAGACAGGAACAGAAAGCAAACAGACATCATGACAGTAACGCATGCAATGATCCGACGGTGAGCGAGGGGCAGACAGGACTTAAATACAAAACACGTTACATCGATTGAGGTGACACAGGAAGAGAGGGGCGACGCGAACAGAAACTATGGCAACCTAGACACATAGCAAAACTGGGGACGAGACGTGACAAATGTCCTTCGAAATGAAACTTGAAATCACCAAGTTTTGGTTTCCAAGGGTGTTTTTATTCCTCTTCAACGTCTCTCCCATACAGAGCCGCCTTTTTCACGTCCGCACGCCTCTTTCCCGTGCGCGCACGGAGCGCGGTGGTGCGTTTATGGGCAGTCGGAGAAATCAACGCCAACAAAAAAAATTTAATCCAGCCTAGTTAAGACCATACCAAAGACTATAAAAATGGGACCCATTGCCTCCCTGCGTGTGTGACGATCATTGGGACTTCATTGGGAAAAAAAAAAAAAAAATCATAAAAAAAAATGCATAAAAATTGGGTGCGTATTATATATGGGTACAGGCTTTTTTCCAGCATCAGCATGCCATTTTTAGGGTGCGTATTATACATGGGGGCGCACTATACACGGAAAAAAACGGTATGTGGCCCTCACAGGAAAAAGTTTGGGGACCCCTGCTTTAAGTGAATACGCACTCTAGCATTAAAATAATACAGTATAGCAAAATGATTGATAATGTTGAGGCAGAGAATTAAACAATCATGAAGTGTGTTACAACACAATACAATACAATACAATACAATACAATACAATACAATACAATACAATACATCCATCCATCCATCCATTTTCTGAACCGCTTAGTCCCCACGGGGGTCGCGGGCGTGCTGGAGCCTATCCCAGCCGTCATCGGGCAGTAGGCGGGGGACACCCTGGACCGGTTGCCAGCCAATCGCAGGGCACACAGAGACAAACAACCATTTGCACTCGCACTCATGCCTAGGGACAATTTGGAGTCTTCAATCGGCCTACCAAGCATGTTTTTGGGATGTGGGAGGAAACCGGAGTGTCCGGAGAAAACCCACGCGGGCCCGGGGAGAACATGCAAACTCCACACAGGGAGGGCCGGAGGTGGAATCGAACCCGCACCCTCCTAACTGTGAGGCGGACGTGCTACCCACAACACAACACAACACAACACAACACAACACAACACAACACAACACAACACAACACAACACAATACAATACAATACAATACAATACAAAGTAGATCCTTTAAACGGCAAATTTATGTAAATTGCTTTAATTCAGTATTTTGCAGTCCCCTAGTGTAGCTGCATTGTGATAGGGCTCCTGCATTTAAGATGACTGAAGAGAATCTCGAGTAACACCTCAGTTCTAGGTGAAAAAAAATAAAATGATGTAGATCCAATTCATTTTAATTGTGTTCCACTGACACTATTATGAGCCTTTTGCATACTTCCTTTACAACTTGGACTTCTTTCTTTAGATCAAGGCAACAGACAATGGTCGTCCTCAGAAGTCCTCTACAGCTCGCCTCCACATTGAGTGGATCCGCCGTCCTCCAGCCACGGCTCTGCCACCTCTATTTGATGAGCCTTTCTACAATTTCACTGTTATGGAAAATGATAAAGTCACAGAAATTGTTGGCGTGGTCTCCATGCAGCGGAGTTCAGCACCCTTATGGTTTGACATCACAGGTAAAAAGAAATGTTTTTCTGGCAACGAGTGAAGTGCTAAGGGCATGGCTTGTTTGGCAGAATAGATCACTGCATTATCAGTGTAGCTCAGGTACCGTCGCCTCACTGTTTGCTCCGTTACGCCCTGCTCATCCCAGTCACCATGGTAACAGTAATTCCAGATATATGTTGTATTATGCATCGGAGAAGAAATAATAAATTAAACCAGCATTCTATAAAGAACTTTAACAAAGTACATCATTAAAATTGGAATAGGGTGTGATGATGAGCCCCCCTGAACCGTTCTGCACTAGGCTTTGTTAGTAAATTACGTCGCATTGCTCATTCATAACACCTTTGTCATGCGCCATCATTGCTGTGCCCAAAAATGTGGTTTTGTCCAACTAAATACATTTTTGCACAATTTATCGTAAAAAAAAGTCAAATTTTTTATCCTGTCCAACATTGTACACTAATATGGCTTTGATGCGTCAAAATTGACTTTCTCCACTTGAGAGGCTTAAATGAGATTATGTCATGTAAATTGCGCTAAACCCAATTTCCCTGCATGTGTTTGCACTGACTGGTGTGGTACAAGTGATGTGATCCAATTACCAGTAGTTTTTGCTGTAAATGCACATGATTCAAGTGGTGTGACAGTGTGACTGAAAATAGTACTGCATTTATTCTGCACAGTCTAGGTCTCACTTCTTTGTCACCCGGCATAGAAAGTCAGCATGTGTCCAACTTTCTGACTACTGTAGTGCTTTTGATTGACCAGTCCATAAACATTTTTTTTTACTTTTTCATATCAGTCACTGATTGTGTCTCAATATTATTGTTCCTAAGGATTTCAAACATTTTTCTTGAAAAGTAAGACTTTTTCAGTATTACATATTTTAATTTTCGTTTGTTTTTCATACTTCATTTTATATTATTCATTTTCATATTTCATACTATATACGTTATTAAATATTGCCTTTGCAGATCAGAAAATGAAGACATCCAAGCCAAATTAGTTTTATCCAATGTAACGAAATGTTAGTTACGATGATTCTGACCAACCCTCGCTCTCTCGTTCGCTCTCTCTCATTCCATCCATCCATCCATCCAACCATCCATCCATCCATCCATCCATCCATCCATCCATCCATCCATCCATCCATCCAACCCACAACCTCTGAAATGTGAGGTGACATGCTAACCAGTTCTCCACCATGCCTCTCTCTCTCTCTCTCTCTCTCTCTCTCTCTCTCTCTCTCTCTCTCTCTCTCTCTCTCTCTCTCTCTCTCTCTCTCTCTCTCTCTCTCTCTCTCTCCCTCTAGTGCTCTCCCATTCCCATGGAAGTACAATTCAGACTAGTCATTATCTATTTTTTCAGGATCCATTTTGATCAATTGGTATATTTGGATTTAAGCATTGGATTTTAGTTCAAATAAGCCTTGATTCGGTATAGTTAAGAGTTAACACTCTTCATCATTTAAAAGTGATCTGTACCTGCAGGTAATTTCTAGGCTGGCGAACATTTACAATCTCGGTGGGCTCTATTGGTGTGGTTTCTTATAGCTGTGTCTTCTTCATGCACTCCTTTTGTCCTATTCCTTTGGTCTTTGTGTCTCACTTGTTCTCTCCTCTTTCTCCTTAATGCTTCATGACTGAAAGGTCCCCGGTCTTTCCTTGAGATGTTTATTATTCTGCAGAACACTTGCATCCGGAACTGTTCCTCTGAAGGTATCTGACTTCCACTTCCTCTTTTATGCTGTCAACTTTCCACTTGGTCTCCTTTCATTTCTTCCCATTTTTTTGGGGCTGTTTTCACTGTAATCATTGTCCACCCATGTGACCTAATTGGTTTTGGTCTTATCATTTTGTCGATTGCTGGTTGCAAATATTTCACTATGGACTTGTGCTTGATCATGTCTGGTCTATTGACAAGCAATGAGTAATTACCAGAAGGTTCAGATCAGGCAGGAGGAGAGCTGTGTAATATAACAAAACACCGTAGCGCTGGTTGCAATATAAAAAAAAATGACTATACAAAACAACCCTCTAATGTTCGATTCTAGATTTCCCTTGTCGTGACCGAGAAACTCACATAATTTGTTTTCCTCCGCGTTTCAATGTATTTATGCTGAGCAGAGAGGGGCCACTGCCTATTATCTATCTTGAGCGAAGCAATGGGCTGCCTCAGCCAATGGACAGCAAGTTGCGGTCGATCTGTATAATTTTTCGCTGCCAGCTGCAGTTTTGATTGACGCATGAGCCAAGTATTGCGCCCCTTCAGTATCCACACAACTTGTTTTGTTCTTTGTCAATGTGTAAACTAGTTCTAATTATGAATAGGCCATTACTGATACCAGCCTTTTTCAAGGTATCGGTATTTTCATGTACTAGTATCAGCCGACCTCATTGGGCCATTTCATGATCAGGGATTAGAAATTAGAGATATAGAAAATTGCAATTAATTTAATGCCATTTTAAGGAAAATGCCTCCATTAGAATGTTTAGGTTTCTTTAAAATCATCTGTCATTGTATTTGGGGGAAAAAAAACATGTTTCAAAAGTACTATTGGTACTATTATGCTATTGGGGACTACCGTTTTTTTCCGTGTATAGTGCGCAAAATTTTACTAATTTATTGTCCTAAAATCTGGGGTGCGCATTATACATGGGTACAAAAAAAAAAAAAAAAAAAAATTTTTTTTTTTTTTTTTTTTTTTTTTTTAAGTCCCAATGATCGTCACACACGCAGGGAGGCAATGGGTCCCATTTTTATAGTCTTTGGTATGGTCTTAACTAGGCTGGATGTAATTTTTTTTGTTGGCGTTGATTTCTCCGACTGCCCGTAAACGCACCACCGCGCTTCGTGCGCGCACGGGACAGCAAACGAGCAGGTGATCGAGCAAGCGTCTGATACGAGAGCATTGCGGTCGCATGGAGCGTGTTTGAAGTGAACAGCAGAGAAGAAAGGCAAAGTGTTGTGAAATAAAATGCACAGAACGGATGCGCAAGACACGTCAGCTATATAAAGAGCGAGAGTTGTTTTCTTCCTATTAGTTTCAATTCACAGTTTAATTAGCAGTTTCAATCAGCAAATAACAAAATGCGTATTACAGGTAATATTTTATTTCACAACACTTTGCCTTGTTCCTTTGGTCTCTGCTGTTCATCCTAAAACACAAAGGCGCTCTTTAAGCAATGCGACAGTGAGCGCCCGGCGCGCTGCGGTTGCGCGACCGCACCAAATTAAGCTCCCTGCGCAGTGCGCACTGAGGTCCACTTAAATTTTAGAAAGTACATCAGGACTTTAAAAATATCTTCTAAATTTCAGCGACGGCTCTGTCACAATAATCGGCCAGCCCGGTGCAGTTGGGCGGTCGGCGGCGCGCTACGGTTGAGCGTTCTCTCGCACACTTTCTCTCTCGCTCTCTCTCGCTCTCGCACACACGCAAACCGGATATCATACGGAGGCCGCCATTACAGATGCGCAGAACGGATGAGCAAGACACGTCAGCTATATAAAGAGCGAGAGTTCAGTTCTCTACCTAAATCCGTATTACAGGTAATATTTTATTTCACAACACTTTGCCTTGTTCCTTTCTTCTCTGCTGTTCACTTCAAACACGCTCCATGCGCACGGAGCGCGGTGGTGCGTTTATGGGCAGTCGGAGAAATCAACGCCAACAAAAAAAATTACATCCAGCCTAGTTAAGACCATACCAAAGACTATAAAAATGGGACCCATTGCCTCCCTGCGTGTGTGACGATCATTGGGACTTAAAAAAAAAAAAAAAAAAAAAAGAAAATTAATTTTTTTTTAAAAAAAAATTCATAAAAATTGGGTGCGTATTATACATGGGTACAAGCTTTTTTCCAGCATCAGCATGCCATTTTTAGGGGTGCGTACTATACATGGGGGCGCACTATACACGGAAAAAAACGGTACTCGAGAACTGAGTACTTGTATTGGTATCGGTCTGGAGAAAAAGTGGTATCAAATATCGGTAGTTCTGATATAGCTAGATCAAATACATCACAGATGGGGCTGTGGTATTGGTGGTCTAGAATACCTCTTGTTGCAACATTATAAAAATAGAAAAAAATAAAATAACAAAGAGAGGGGGTCGAGAGGCTGCCACAGAGCACTGAGAGGTGACTGGAATGTGAATTTAGACTGTCCTAATTACAGGTTGCCTATTTGGTCAATTTGGAATGGTTTCTTTTTCTAACAAATGCTATTTAATGACTGTAAGAAGGTCATCCAAGTTAGCGTGCCTTACTTTGCTGTCCATTTGACCACCACATACAGTAGATGAGTGAATTCTGGAGCGATTGACCCCAGCTCCCCTACGAGCAGTGATTGTGAAAAGAATTTTTTGTGCTGTAGCCATAACCTGACAGGATCACCCACCTTTTTTTTGTTTAACAATGATAGTCAGAATATGGCTGCCACTTCTTTTGGTTTGTTGACATTCTAAAACCTTTGTTGTCCAGAGACATGGACACTGAACGTATGTTCAGTGGAGCATACTCTCCTGTGTGTAAGAGGGGAAAAGCACGCTTGTCTGGCTGCACAGATTCTCCATCCCCTTAAAGTGTGTCATTCATGCGTCTTCATGCCAGATACACACTTTGGCTGGAGCAACCCTCATGTGGCCTTTTCTGTCTGATCTGGCCTTCTGCGTATTCTCCCCGCTTGCAGTTTTCCTTTTGCATTTCAGAGGCTGTAGTAGGTCAAACACTCCATGAAGGTAAAACATCATATTGCACTTAAAGTTTGGATGCAGTTACAATACATGCAACTATTATTACAAGAGACTTCAAGAAAGCTATCAAAGACTGAAAACTGATTAAGTGGAGCAATTTGTCATTGGGAGTTAGCCCATTGGCGAATAATATTGAGACTTTTTTCAGTTTATTTTCAATACTCAACTCCAACTGAGCGGAATGATTCACGTTCAGTTATGATGACGGCCAACTGTCAAAGACAAGCATTTTTTGAAAGATAAAAAAGTTGCCCCAGGATGAGACTGGCTTGTTGAGTAAATGGCTCCCACTATTACAACAATTAACATTCACACAAGGGATGTCATAAATGTTTAGTTTCATATTTAATCATAAACGTTTTAGTGAGTGGTCTGCATCTCCCAATTGGCCATGTGCACACTTCACCTGCTAATGCAGTGCTTCTCAAATAGTGGGGCGCGCCCCCCTTGGGGGGCGCGGTGCTATTCCTGGGGGGGCGCGTGTGACCCTGGGGAACAGGCTTTTTTTTTGGCAGTACTAGAATAAAGTGTAATTGCGCGTTTACTACAGCAGGGGGCAGTGGCGCTCTCATTGTTACTTCTGTCACGTTTGCGACAGTGCAACATTTTACGACTTACAAGACAAGTTAGGATAGTCGGGGTGGGGAGGGGGGGCGCGAATAGTTTTCTTCTTGCTAGGGGGGGGCGTAACAGAAAATAATTGAGAAGCACTGTGCTAATGTAAAGTATTATAGTAAGGATTTTATCTATATCTCTTAAGTGTGGAGCAGAGGTTTGTTAGCAACAAAAAGTATTTTATTAAAAAAAACACTGGGTGCAAATTTGCAGGAAAAAATTTACTCACGCTTTATGTGACCTTTTTGCGGCAGTCAGGAGCCCTGTAAGAGAGTGTTTGTCACCCGCTGTGCTCTGTTCCGAGAGTGGCATTTTGGGGCAATAGTTTTAGATCAGGCGTGTCCAACACTTTAAAGATATTCTTCTCCAGCAGCCAACCTTTAATTCAGTGTCAACATCACAAACCTCCACGGTCGACTTGAGCTCAGTTTGCAGTCTACCATTTGGCAGATCGGGTTCTCCAGAAGAAAAAAAAAACGTTGATGAATTTATAAATTTTTTTAGACGACATAATTCTTAGGTGTGAAAAAAAAAATATTACTACAGTAAAAAAATGTATAATTTTTTTTTTCCATTTCTTTACCTTTTACAGTATGTCCTTTTGAGAGGACATCGGGACTCGGTTATGGCAAATCTGAAAAGCCTAGGATTTTCTCTGTAAGGGCCAACAGGAACTAACACAGTGGCATGTATGGCTTCAGAGATACAGGGCAAAGACATACGTCCTCTACAGAGGACAAAAGAGAGATCGACTTAGCTACTTTATACTCTCGCTGAGAAAAAGATTTTTCCAGGCATTTGATAACTTCAATTTTATTTTGGGGAGGCGCAATTTTGTACAATTTAACAAAAAAAAAACATTTACCAATTGCCAAAAGGAAACTGCTCTGGCAAGATGATAATGCAGTGATGATTGCTCTTTGAATTTGTCTTGTACACAGCAGTCACATTTAAAATATGATGTCATGGCAACCAAATATAAGCATGCACCAACCACACCCTTATATCAAACACCTCATTATCCAGTTAAAGCTGATACTCCACCCAGAAGATGAAACCGGTATAATTATGAACTGCTTTAGATTAGACATTCCCACGGTAGTGGATGGCCATCTGTCTACATAATTGCTACCTTAACTAGGAATAACACGTAATTGGGTTTTTGCTCCCGGGCTTCATTAAAAGGACTGAGGTGTAATTTAGTTTTAATTTCGCAAAACTTTAACTCCAAGTACAGTAGTCATAAGATGGCCTGGTTACCAAGTTTGGAGGCCCAAAAATGTGGACTCAATCAATTTGGGGCGAAAATACCCAAACATGCAAAA
Organism: Syngnathus typhle; assembly: GCF_033458585.1. Taxonomy (NCBI): domain Eukaryota; kingdom Metazoa; phylum Chordata; class Actinopteri; order Syngnathiformes; family Syngnathidae; genus Syngnathus; species Syngnathus typhle. The sequence goes on from NC_083743.1 coordinate 15,475,265, forward strand.
TACTGGGAGTGATGTATGAAAACAGATTTATTTAACATGCAGAGTGTGATTTATCAAACCTGAGACAAACTGTGGTGGCTAATTTTGCATGTTAGGATGGGCAGGTCTGTACCTGCACTGCTGTGTGGAACAATTACGAGAAACCATAGCGAGAATGAGGTTAGGAATAGTGAAAGGCGATGGACGAGCGAATAATTTTTCCTTCTGTTATTATTTGTGAAAGATTAGAAACAGTTATCATCTATTAAGCGATTTGAAGCTTCTGAATGATCTAAGGTACATGTGTCAAACTCAAGGCCCAGGGGCCAGACACGGCCCGCCACATCGAAGACAAATTGTGCATTAAATTCATATGTCAATATTAAAATTACCAATTGTTTTCACTTTTAAAAAATAGCTCTATTGCTAGCAAGTTTTATTATCATTCATATTTTTAAAATATGTTAACAGTTTTTCTTAGTCTCTGTTTTGAAAACTAGTTGTTCATCTAGTCCAGGGGTGGGCAAACTTTTTGACTTGCGGGCCGAATTGGGTTCTAAATTTTGACCGGGGGGCCGAACCAGGAGCAGATGGATGTAGTGTTTGTGTGAAGTAATATAAATGACAAGTGAAGGTCCTTTTATGCAATGACCTTTTTACTTCTAGTAGATACTAAAGCATGGATATTAAAAAAAGCTTTTTTAAAACAAATGCATTTATTAACAGGATTAAAAAAATATTTCACCAAAAAACTACTATCAGTGATTCTTATTAAATACGACACTGTTATAATGAATAACATTTTCCATCACTTCAGCGCTTGCAGGTCAGATTTATAAAATATGTTTATCTAATGAGGCGAAATCACATCCAACGGCAAACATTCTGACCCATCACGTCATCTTGAAGAATCAGTGAAAGAATACATCTAAATAAAGCAATAAAGAAATCAATAGTATTGTTGGTTTCCCTTTTTAGCTAGTGCATCATAGTCTGGGGTAAGATTTGTTGTGGTAATTCTTAGGATAGAGCCGAGGTGTCGGTTCGTTAACCTAGATCTGCGCGGGCGGGTGCTTCCCCATCTACTGGGGAAACATAGTAATTGCAGGGAAAATGACCCCAAAAAAATAAAATAATACAATTTATTCAGGTTTGGCGGGCCGGATTAAACGGCCCCGTGGGCCGGATGTGCCCCGCGGGCCGTAGTTTGCCCATGTCTTATTCTAGTCATTCAGTAGTTTGTTGAGTACCGTACACTATATATAATTTGAGACATTCAGACATTTATTTGGGTTAGCAATTTCAATGGCCCTTCGAAGGAAACCATGACTATGACGCGGCCCGCGACATAAATAAGTTTGACACCCCTGATCTAAGGGCTAGTTTAGAGCCAGACGCAAGAAGGTGTCATGCAATAGCACAAATATCTGGTGTTAAAAAAATACTCACATTATGTGGTAGATCATATTTTGTTACAAAATTTACAAAATTGGCAAAGCTACACAGTACGGAAACATGTTTTGATGCTACATGTGACATGTAACATGACACCCCCCCCTCCCCTTTCTCAGTACTAACACTATCCAGTAAGTTCATAATAGAAGGAAAGCTTGTGAGTAGAGAAATGTTCTTTTCATTGAGCCAGGTTATCAAAATGGGTATTGTGTATTATATATTTGCCATATAATTGTGTTTGATTGAGAGTAAAAATTCATGTTTATTATTATACTTACCGGTAGGTACTAAATTTCTGAGTCTGCTTATGCAGTGGTAGAACTGCATGAATTTTTCCAATAGGATGAGTAAAGTTGTGTTTTACTCACTTATCTGTACTTGTACTTAAGTTCAGAGTTTTGCCACATGAAGCAAACACACTGCCAACCAAAATTAAACTTTTTTTTTAGAAATAGACAGCTCACAAAAAAACGTACCGTTTTTTTCCGTGTATAGTGCGCAAAATTTAACTAATTTATTGTCCTAAAATCTGGGGTGCGCATTATACATGGGTACAAAAAAAAATTAAATTTTCCTTTCTTCTCTGCTGTTCACTTCAAACACGCTCCATGCAACCGCAATGCTCTCGTATCAGACGCTTGCTCGATCACCTGCTCGTTTGCTGTCCCGTGCGCGCACGGAGCGCGGTGGTGCGTTTATGGGCAGTCGGAGAAATCAACGCCAACAAAAAAAATTTAATCCAGCCTAGTTAAGACCATACCAAAGACTATAAAAATGGGACCCATTGCCTCCCTGCGTGTGTGACGATCATTGGGACTTAAAAAAAAAAAAAAAATTAAATTTTTTTTATTTTAAAAATTCATAAAAATTGGGTGCGTATTATACATGGGTACAAGCTTTTTTCCAGCATCAGCATGCCATTTTTAGGGGTGCGTACTATACATGGGGGCGCACTATACACGGAAAAAAACGGTACTTGTAAATTGGGAATTCTCACTTTAAAGTCAGAATTTTGAGGAAAAAAAAGTCTGAATCTTGTCAACCCCCCTTTTTTTCTATTCTTCACTGGCCCTAATCCTCTTCTGTACTATGGAGTACTACACCAGAATTGCAAATATACCTGCATGGAAACCAAGTCAGTTCCCCATAATATGACACTAAAATGTTATCGCAATTGTATTATTGTCATTAATAAGATGCTTTAGTTACTAAGAAAACAAAAGCTGTTTTCATTGTTCTGTCATCCAATCTGGTGTACTGTGTCAAATAGCTTTTCATTCAGCAGTATTGGTTCGCATGGATAGTAATTGCTGCAGTCCCGAGTGTTGTCAAATGTGCCACTTTAAATTACAAACTGTAGGCGATATAAACACGTAGGAGGTGCATGATAGAATAACTAATAGCATACAGTTAGAATACAGTTGAATATGTGAAAGCACCAATTCAATAGGTGGCCACATTGCACTTGTGGTTTGGCCGGTTATCCACAGCAAATGTTCTTGTGCACTAGTGTGTCACTACAAAACAAATACGGATCCAATTAGAAGTTAGCGTAGCTCTGCACTACCTTAAATCTATGCTAACAGCCGTTTAATAGCCAAATAACAGCCGTCTGCAGAAAACATTAGACTGGTTATTGAATAGTGCTGGAGGTTGAAGGTCCTTTAAGGGGAACCGGCACTAGAGAAGACAATTTCAAGTGGATTTTTTTTTTTTACTGTCCTCAAGTTGCTGATGGGATTAATGTCAATTAATGCTTTTGTGTAAGCAAACATCTCGAATCTGTTGGGTGGTAGTTTATAAGTACAATTTCAAGAGCATTTAGATTTGCTTGTGTTATTATTATTATTTTTTTTGTGACGCATATTATTTCTTTAAAGTAATATCTAGCAAGCACACTTCCTAATCCTCCTTTGCATATAAGTGAAATAAGTACTGCACTGGAATGGAAATAGCAAAGCAAAAGAGCTGCTACGTATAAGATGTAAAGAATGAACTAGCAGCATAAATTGCTGCAATGCAGTAATGAAACACTGCACCATATTGACTCGTGACAGATGTCTTTAGACTAAAATTGTTCAATTGCAAACACTACAATGATAAATACTATTAATTTATGATGCGCCACCATAATGCTTGTAGCGTTTAATTGAAGATCCCATGGTGAGGTGAGGTACTGCCTTGTTCTGTCAACAGACAGTGATCATAAACCCTGCAGGCAGCAGAAAGCAATTTTGAGTTCTGGCAGAGTCTAGGTTTCTTTGTATATAATTTGGTGTTGGCAGATGGGAGGTTCTCTCTCTGGCCTCAGTGGGATTCTTGCCAAACCTCCTTCTTCCACATGGCCTAAAAGAGGATGCTTGGTTTGGACAACAGAAATAGTAATTTCAACATCCCTGTAATCACAGTGTATTTGATTTTTTTTTCTTTTTCTGTCTTAGTGTCATCTTCCCCATTTCCGACTGCCGAACAAACAGTGCATCCTGTGTTCTTCAATGTTAACATGGAAAAATCATAACAAATTGGCATTTACCTTTCAAATCTTTTGTTCTCAAAGTGCTTGTGTATGTTTCCAGCCAGCACAAAGGTTTCTCTAAACAGTGATTTCCAAAGTGGTCACATTAATAATTCACTAAAACATGCAACTAAAGACATAGACCACCCTTCAAAGCTGGAGTTATGATGCATATGTAATCTTACGTGATCATCCTATTACAAACACACTCAGTCGCAACAAGATATATGAGATCCAATACAGGAACTGTATCATAATTTCTATCTTTACAAAGAAAATGACGATCAGCTTGACAAAGCCTGTTCATGTATTTTTTTTTTTTTAATCATTGCTATTGTACTCCAGAATTGTGTAAAACTGACCCCTGGTAATTGGCCATTTTCCCATTGCAAAAGTAATGAAACTAAAATCTCACATCCCTGTCAGATTCCGAAACCACTGAAAATACCAACCAAAAGAAATAAACATCCGTGGACTGTGTAAGCAGTGTGTGTGTGCGTGTGTGTGTGTATATGTGTGTGTGTGCATGTGTGTGTGTGTGCGTGCGTGCGCGCGCGTGTGTGTGTAAGTGTGTGTGCGTGTGTGTGTGTGGGCGTGCGTGCGTGCATTCATTGTGTTAGCGGTTTTGTGTTCTGATGCAGTCTACATGATTAACATTGTTTCTCTTCCACTGTGGTTGTTTGGAGCAGGTGGGAACACAGACAGTGTATTTGATGTCGAGAAGGCCATGGGCACCATCATCATCGCCAGGCCTTTGGATGCTGAGCAACGCTCTTTTTATAACCTAACTGTGCAGGCTACAGATGGCATCAACATCGCATACACACAGGTAAGACATGTATGCCACACAACTGTCCTCACTATAATTGGATTTGAGATGGACTTAACAGTCGCAATTGTGGTAGATGTATGAAAAGTTGGTGAATATTTTAGGGGTAACAGTCACTCACACTATATAAACTTGGCAACATTCATACAATTGATATGCACTTAAATCTCGATTTCACGCCAACTTTGGGGTCCAGAATTTGGGAATCGCGTTAACCCCGAAAGCATGTCTTGGTTCTTTAGAGAGCCATGGTTTTAGGCAGCCAAAGAGGTCCTTTGTTACATTCATTTAGGTCAGCCATGTTATTGGGCCGTCGAAGGGTTCCATTTGATCCACACACATTGAAGTCTGTTGACATTTGATTAAAAGAGAAGCAATATGCAAATGGCAATATCAGGCGAATTGAGTAAGTAATTTTGATGCTAGTATGTGAATTAGATGGAAGAGAAAATAAAGCAGCAATGTGTCGCTCTTTGACTTGTGAGTGACTGTGTGGATGAGGTGTTGCCGCCAGCATCCCCCTTTCCTAATCAATCCTAGCTATCCTTAACACTGTAATATAAACAGCCCGGCTTCTTATTATCTAACGCCTTTAAATTGGTCACAGAAATTCATCGTGTCACTAGCACTAAGGTTAAAGCGCCAGTCATTTAGCTTCGTACGGTCCTTATATCCATCAATCCATTTTCTATACCGATTGTCCCCACGGGGGTCGCGGACGTGCTGGAGCCTATCCCAGCAGTCATCGAGCAGTAGGCCCTGAACCGATTGCGAGCCGATCACAGGGTCCTTATATCATCCATTTAAAATACCTGAAAATGTATTTATAACAAAAAGAAATTGGGGTACATGACCAAACGACATTCGAACGTTGCATCGGATAGAAGCAAGTAAAATCAAGATTTAAATATACTGTTGACATATTGAGGTGTTGTAAAACATAATGGTACATTTACATCAACACAGTCTGTATGTTGTTGTTGGTTTTTTAAATTAGTAATAAGTAAAAATACATTTTGGGATGTTTATGCATATTATCAAATAGCTCTACTATGGGAGAATAGTAACATGCATAGACTTGATTTTACTTGGCAAGAGGTGGTAAGCAGGTCTGCCAACTTTTGATTCAACTCAAGTTTCATTTATGTCATGTTATTGAAGATTATTTCTTGGAGGCACTTGTGTTGTAAATGTTAGCTAATAATGTGAAAATGTAACCCATTGGTTGGAGTCTTTGATTCTATACACAGAAAAACAGTTTTTACTATAATGGTTAACAAGGACAGCCCTCGTGTGTTAATGATACTAGTAAATACTAACATCATGGGACTACTTCTGGTTAATGTGGAACATTTCTATTTTTGTTTACGCTTCCAATTTAATTGATTGAAAAGACAATTGGTTAACTTTTGGTTTATTAAACTGCTCCCGCATTAAAAGTTTTTCATAAGCGCGTGTTACACAACATTGAAAACAAAAATTGTGTCAGTCATTTATAATTTACCATTCATCTGCCCAGTTAAGGGGATGTCTTTGGAGGACTTTGCTCCTTTGCCTTTGGCCTCCTCTTTTCCACACAAATACACACCTTTGTGATGGAACCACGTCTCTCGTATGGACATTCAGCACAGCAACATGCCGCCATGGAGAGCCTTGGCAGTTCAGCTACAGAAGGCTGACTGCCGCAGCAGGGTTTATATTTAGACTAACTGGAGGCAGCTCTCCAGTCGGTTTCCTTCCACTTTTTGTTATGTTTTCTTTACAAATCCCAGGATCCAATTTCCGAATGTGTGCAAAGTACATGTTGAGGCTTTCCTTGCCTTGCAAATCATACAGTTGCGCCTGCTGCAATTTCAGTTTGGTTAGTTTATGTTGGATGAGCAGTCATTCAGTACAAAAGCTGAGAGAAGTGGTCGCTTTTTTCACCTAAGCTTGAGCTAAGTGGTTTTGAAGAAGGCTAGACTGTGTGGGCTCCATTGGTAAGAGTCAACTATTTTGTTGAAGTTTCTTTTTATTCCCTAATATTGACTTAGAAGAGCAGTCCTTAACATCTCATCATGCTATATCTGAAATGTTCCAATTTCGCTACCTAATGAAACTAGTCAAAACATTTGGCTGACAGTTTAGCCCGGTGATTCCTGTATAAAATAAAACGCAATAGGTGACTCAATAAGTTACTCACACTGCACTGAGCACAGTGCCCGCTTGCCAAGGGGAAAACAGTTCAATTTGGGTGGCAGTGCGCTGCAATGTCATCTCAGTACATCCCATCGGCGAGATGGTGGCCGAGGGATTTCAGAATGGGAATATAAAGCGATTGTGATGTAGTTTTACAGTAAGAAACTGTAGAGGAAGTAAAGAAATAAGTAAATGAAAGAATAGATAAATAATGTGCCGTCCCAGTGCGCTAAACTCTGGGTCACAAGACAGATGACATGCAAAAATGGAGAAAAAAAATAATAAATCCATGGAGATTTCCACTAGTTTGCTGAAAGTGGGAAATATATTATATTATATTATATTATATTATATTATATTATATTATATTATATTATATTATATTATATTATATTATATTATATTATATTATATTATATTATATTATATTATATTATATTATATTATATTATATTATATTATATTATATTATATTATATTATATTATATTACCGTTTTTTTCCGTGTATAGTGCGCAATATTTTACTAATTTATTGTCCTAAAATCTGGGGTGCGTATTATACATGGGTACAAAGAAAAAAAAATGTTTTTTTTTTTTTTTTAAATTTTTTTTTTTTTTTTTTTTTTTAAATAAAGTCATGGTACAACAAAACCAACAACAGGACTGACCGACAAAGTCATGGAACAAAAAGACAGGGTGACATTACCAAAGACAGGAACAGAATGACAGTAACACATGCAATGATCCAACGGTGAGCGAGGGGCAGACAGGACTTAAATACAAAACACGTTACATCGATTGAGGTGACACAGGAAGAGCGGGGTGACACGAACAGAAACTATGGCAACCTAGACACATAGCAAAACTGGGGACGAGACATGACAAATCTCCCCCGAAATAAAACTCACCTTTCTTCTTGCATTCAGCCTTCCTGCCCAACACACTTAGTAAAATTCATAATTGACGACACATCGTTTGATGCGATGGTGCAATCCTCGATGGTGTGTTATTGTCAAATATTGTTTGTTTTTTAATCTCCATCGCGGACCGGACGTCATACGGAGGCCGCCATTACAGATGCGCAGAACGGTTGCGCAAGACACGTCAGCTATATAAAGAGCGAGAGTTCAGTTCTCCACCTATTAGTTTCAATTCACAGTTTAATTAGCAGTTTCAATCAGCAAATAACAAAATGCGTATTACAGGTAATATTTTATTTCACAACACTTTGCCTTGTTCCTTTCGTCTCTGCTGTTCATTTCAAACACGCTCCATACGACCGCAATGCTCTTGTATCAGACGCTCGCTCGATCACCTGCGAGTTTGCCGTCTGTCACAATGTACCCTACACAAATCCGAAACATTTGTTGCGGCTCCGAGTCACGACGAGGGGCAAGTTTTGGTTTCCAAGGTTGTTTTTATTCCTCTTCAACGTCTCTCCCATACAGAGCCGCCTCTTCCCCTGCGCACGGAGCGCGGTGGTGCGTTTAGGGGCAGTCGGAGAAATCAACGCCAACAAAAAAAATGACATCCAGCCTAGTTAAGACCATACCAAAGACTTTAAAAATGGGACCCATTGCCTCCCTGCGTGTGTGACGATCTTTGGGACTTAAAAAAAAAAAAAAAAAAAAAAGTTTTTAAAAAAAATTAAAAAAAATTCATAAAAATTGGGTGCGTATTATACATGGGTACAAGCTTTTTTCCAGCATCAGCATGCCATTGTTAGGGGTGCGTACTATACATGGGGGCGCACTATACACGGAAAAAAACGGTATATTATATTATACATTTTTACACAAACAAGTGTCTCAAATCCAGTGATTCCCAAATATTTTTACAAAACAAGTACCGTATTTTTCGCACCAAAAGGCGCACTGGATTATAAAGCGCACCCTCAATGATTTTTTTATTTTAGAAATTATTTCATATATAGGGCGCACCGGATTAAAAGGCGCATAAAATAGAAGCTATACTGCAACAAACTGAGGTTGACTAGGGTTGCGGTATGCATCCACTAGCCAATAACCTATGAGCCCTCTGTAAACAATCGCGTTTCTCAAACAATCTCCTATAAAATGATCAGAACTGACTAAAGTTCGATCTCACACTGGTACTGATTACCTATGTTTCCCTTCCATATCAATCCGTAAATTTACTCAAAACATTAACAGAGCAGCCTATTTTGACATGAAATAGCCTTGTGCGTATACCAGCTATTATTATAGCATTAGCCACCCGCAAACTCCCATGAGCCTCAGCTCGCAGACCCCCATGAGCCTCAGCAAAGTGTAAACAATCGCGTTTCTCAAACGATCTCCTATAAAATGATTGGAACTGACTAAAGTTCGATCTATTACATTGGTACTGCTTACCTATGCTTCCCTTCCATATCAATCCGTAAATTTACTCGAAACATTAACGGAGCAGCCTATTTTGAAATGAAATAGCCTCGCAGGTACAACAGCTATTCGGTGACGCCCCCTGACTACAGTTGCCGTAATGTTGGGAAGCGATGCGACCTTGTAATATACTAGTCGTCCTAAATCGTACTGAAACATTTTGGCAGAGCACTGTGTACAACCAGTATGGATCAACAAATTCATCAATTGATCCATATATAAGGCGCTCTGCATTATAAGGCGCACTGTGTTTTTTTGAGTAAAATGTAAGTTTTTAAGTGCGCCTAATAGTGCGGAAAATACGGTATCTCAAAACCAGTGATTCCCAACAAGAATGTTGGGGCACACTGGTATACTGTGAGAGATCATGACAGGTGCTGCAAAAAGATGATTGATTCTATGTCACTTAATTTGTGTAAAATGTATTTATTCATTACAAATATATATTTGTTCATCAGGCAGATCAATTAATGTCTTTTTTATAACTGTGCATTGGTTTTTTATTTTGTCACGGGGTTGGGGGTGGCCTGGCGTCTTTCAATATTTAAACTCTGGCTGTCCAGTAACTTGTTGCCAGAACGCCCATCTTTCCATGCCTCTTCGTCAGGCACTCAACCAATGCCACACCCTGGCCCTCGTCTTTTTTGTTTCTTTGTTTGTTTCATTTCTCGCTTGTAGAGTGTTTTTGCCTCATACGTTTCTTTATAAGGACTTTTACTTTGCCACTTCCATATTGAATTTGCGTTACAGCTCCTTCACTGGAGAGTACAAGTGTTGCCATTAAACCTGTTTCCATTTATAAAGTCATGGCTTCCAGCGATTATATCAGCCGTGTGTTTACTCACAAGAGTCACCAATTTCAAACTGTATAAATAGGTAATTGTTTTTAGTGAATTGAGATATGATGGGGAAAAAATGAAATTTGTAATTAAGCATAATAATTTATTTGTCATTAGTTTTGCAGCTCTGTATATATCCAGTATTATTTTCTTAAAAATGAAATTCTGACCACCTGGTTTTGTAATCCCTGAGTTAGAAAAGACTATTTTTTCCCTGTCAGATTTTAGATGTCTCATTTTGTGCCTTCTCACTCATCACTGGTGACTCACAAAATTTTACTTGTCTTAACATGCAACTACCACAACATCAGTTTCCTGACAGTTTTTAGTAAGAGGTCAATTGCATTGGAGAATATGTATTGATCAGCTGAACTGCCAAATTCTAATTTAATTTTTCACAGAACATCCAACACAATGTCAATTTCCACAGAAAGTATGAAAGTAACTTGAAAGCAACTATGCATGTACTTTCAAAAGTATCTTATAATAAGACCACTCAACAGTGATATCATTTCTCTCTGTCTTTTCTCTCCATCGTCAAGGTTCACATCACTGTTACTGACAACAATGACAACGCTCCCATCTTCTCCCAGCCATTCTATGATGTCACTATTTCTGAGGACACACCCCCTGACAGTGAAGTGGTTCAGGTCCTAGCATTGGACAGAGATGAGAATCATCAGCTGAGTTATTCCTTGCAAAGTGCAATAGACCCAAACAGCATGCGTCTGTTCCGCATCGACCCCACCATAGGGACTATCTACACAACCCAGAGTTTGGACCATGAGGCTTGTGCACAGCACATACTTACTGTTATGGTAAGCAATCTTCAGGGGGAGATTAACAAGCTCATGCACTCAGCTTGTGCATGAGCTTGTTGTGTCAGAGTTCATCTGTTTTATGTGTTGTTGTTTGTTAAATGTTTATATTTTACCTGAGAACTGACATGCAATGTGTATTCTTTCCTAAAAAAATAATCAATTTACAAATAGATAATAGTGTATATTGTAGCTGCAAATCCTCCACTTACTCTACAAAAAAAAGAGCCTCGGCATCTGCTGTTATCGCACAGAGAGGCAAAGGTTGGCAAGGGATTGTATGGCCCAGATTTTTGGTCAGGGGTTGTTCAAGGTGGCAAACGGTTGCAAAGACGTTCGCCCGTCATTTACCTGTCACCTGCAGAATGGAGTGGGGTGACCAAATGCAGCTTGTACCAGGGTTTATTGAAGGGAAAAGGGTGGTGGATGACATGATGAGGGGAGCAAACATGCAGCAGAAACTAATGGGAATCAGACGTGGGCGAGGCAGACGACTGAACAGGGAAACAGGCCGGGACAACAGGCAGGGACTAACAGGCAGGGACTAACAGGAACTAACAGGGCAAACATGACAATCCGACAGGGAGCGACACGCTGACAGGACTTAAATACAAGACTGGTAACGGGGGGCAAGTGATAATGATTATGGGTAGAACACAGGCGGGGAGGGGCGAGTGCACAGACGCGGAAACGGACACCACAACAGCAATGTGACATACGAGGCTAAGAGAAGGCGTGCATGAGTTCCACTCCGCGTGGCGATCGCCGCTACCGAGGAGCGGAGACGGGATATTACCAACAGTTTGAACAGTTTTTCTCATCACAAAGAAATTGTACACATTCACATTTTATTTGCTACAAGAAAAACAGTTTGCAACCTTTTGGGAACCTTGACAAAAAAAGAGCCTCAGAAGTCCAACCTTCATTGTTAAGATTAAGATTAAAGATTAAAGTCCCAATGATCGTCACACACACACCTGGGTGTGGTGAAATTTGTCCTCTGCATTTAACCCATCCCCGTGTGATTTTAATCCATCCCCTGGGGGAGAGGGGAGCAGTGAGCAGCAGCGGTGCCGCGCTCGGGAATCAGTTGGTGATCTAACCCCCCAATTCCAACCCTTAATGCTGAGTGCCAAGCAGGGAGGCAATGGGTCCCATTTTTATAGTCTTTGGTATGACCCGGCCGGGGTTTGAACCCACAACCTTCCAGCCTCAGGGCGGACACTCTACCACTAGGCCACTGAGCTTAAGAAAAGATTAAAAATGCTGTGACTAATTAATGCTTAACTGCAGTATGAAAAAAAAACCACTGTAAAGTGGTATGTTTCTCAGGACTCAAGTGCAGATACAAGGAATGAACGGGAAGATATGTAGAAACATGTAGTACAACATAGTGGAAATGGCTGTGGCTGGAGGTGAAGGGATGAATCAGGGTGCATGGTCCAAGCGGGCGGGAACAAGATTCGAAGCAGGTGCGTAAGGCAAAAGCAGGAGGCAGGCAGTAGGCAGGCCGGGGAATATAATGCCAAACAGGGCAGGGTAAATATTTCAGAATATAAATTTTAATGTTCTAAGCGGCTGGATACAATGAACGCGATGAAGCGTGTTGAAGATCTGGAAGAGTGGTGAAGTCCAAAACCATCTTAAGAAAGGCAGCGGCTAATTGGTAGAATGACATCCATCTGCCTGCAACACACCCAAATCCTGCAATTAACACCAACACACACGCACAGAGGGGAACGAGTTGGCATTCGGGATGATGAGAGAGGAATTGTTAATGAAATGTAAATTTTGCAAGAATCTGCTGCCACTACTCAGACACTCTGTTTGAATGTTTTGTCCTTGTAACCTTTATAAAAACATTAATGGAGGTGTGGATGTGAAACAAAAATGTTAAAGGTATACAGAACGGCATACTGTCTTTTGTTATTTACAGGAACTTATGTGAATCCATAAAAAATATGTGAAATTGTGAAAAACAGAAGATGCTTAGATGTCGAGAACTATCTGCAGACATGTTCATTGGATGTAGGCCTAAATCATAAAATCACTTTTTCTACGTCTGGCTTCAATATTGATACTAACATTTGACAATGTGTCTTCCTACAGGTAAAAGACAAAGAATTCCCATACCGTAAGAACTTGGCTCGTGCCTTGGTAGAGGTGGAAGATATAAATGACCACGTACCGATATTTACTAGTGCACTTTATGAGGGTTCAGTCTATGAGTCAGCAGCTGTGGGATCAGCTGTTGTACAGGTGACTGCTTTGGACAAAGACAAGGGGAAGAATGGAGAACTTCACTACTCCATTGAATCGGGTTGGTGCAACTAAAGATTTTTAATATGCTTACTAATATCGTTAAATAAACCAAATTCTTTTTTCTGTTCCTACAGGGAACATTGGAAATTCATTTCATATTGAGCCAGTTTTGGGAATCATCACAGTTGCACATGACCTTGACTTGTCCAGTATAGGTCACTACATACTCACTATCAGAGTCACAGACAATGGCTCCCCCTCTCTCTCCACAACCACGATAGTGCGTATAGCTGTTACACTCTCAAATAATGCAGGTCCAAAGTTCCCTCAACCTGAGTATCAAGCCGACATCACAGAAAATGCAGTGATTGGAACCTCTGTCACCACAATCAGTGCAATGAGTCGATCCACGCTTACTTATGAGATCAAACAAGGCAACTCTGATCGTTTTTTTCAGATAAACCAGTATAGTGGAGTAATTACAACTCAAAAGTCTCTGGACTATGAAGTTAGAGCATCATTCACTCTCACAGTACAGGCTACCAACATGGCTGGCTTGGCCTCCAATGCAACTCTTTTGATTCAAGTTTTGGATGAAAATGATAACGCACCAGTGTTCAAGCAACTTCACTATCATGGCAGCATCAGTGAAGCTGCACCAATCAACAGTCTTGTTTTAAACACAGAAGATTTCCCACTAGTTATCAAGGCCACTGATGCTGATCATAACCAGAATGCTCTGCTCGTATATCAGATTGTCGAAGACACAGCAAAAATGATTTTCACGGTGGACTCAGGTACTGGCTCTATCAGGACCATTGCAAATCTTGATCATGAGACGTCTTCTATCTTCCACTTCCATGTTCAAGTCAGAGATAATGGCAGACCACAGTTGACAGCAGACAGCCCAACTGAAGTCACAGTACAAGTCATTGACACAAATGATTCACCACCTCGTTTCACCCAGAGTAACTATGAAACAGTTGTGCTTCTCCCCACCTATACAGGAGTGGAAGCGCTGCAGGTGTCAGCCATAGATCCAGACAAACATGTGACAGGACTCACCTACTCTTTCACAGATGGAGCACTGGAACATTTTTTCATCCAACCTTCCAATGGAATTATAATTGTTAAAAACAACACTTTTTCCAGAGAACGTTTCCGCTTCACTGTCAAAGTCTCAGATGGGAAATTTTCCACCACAGCCATGGTAACCATTCTTTTGAGAGAAGCTCTGGATTCTGGTTTAAGCTTCACCAATAATCTTTACACTTCGTTAATTCAAGAGAATGTTTCTAACATCACCAAGGTAGCTGTAGTCAATGCTGTTGGAAACCGTCTTAATGAACCTTTGAAGTACAAATTATTGAACCCTGGTAAACGCTTCAAAATCCGTCCAACTTCTGGGGTGATCCAAACCACAGGTCTGCCATTTGACCGTGAAGAGCAAGAATTCTATGAACTGATTGTTGAAGCAAGAAGGGAGCATGACCGTCTGCACGTAGCCAGAGTTATGGTGAAAGTCCAGGTGGAAGACATCAACGACAATGCCCCTATATTTGTTGGGCTTCCTTATTATGCAGCTGTTCAAGTAGAAGCTGAGCCAGGATCCCACATTTTCAAAGTTATGGCAGTTGATGGGGATAAAGGAATTAATGGAGAGGTCTCTTATTACCTCAAGGACGACCATGGTCATTTCGAAATCAATCGACAAACAGGAAATCTTAAGCTGAAGAGAGCCTTTGAGTCTGACCTATCTAATGTGGAATACCTGATGGTGATATACGCAAGGGATGGTGGTTATCCACCTCTCTCTTCTACAATTGAATTTCCGATTACAGTTGTCAACAAAGCCATGCCTGTCTTTGACAAATCATTTTATTTGGTGTCTGTTAATGAGGACGTGGCAGTGCACACACCTGTCATTGGTATTAATGCAACTAGTCCTGAAGGTCAGACTATCTTTTACACAATAGTTGATGGCGATCCAGCTCTTCAGTTTGACATTGGTTTTGACACAGGAGTCATAAGTGTCATACATTCCTTGGACTATGAAATAGCATCATATTATCATCTGACCATAAGAGCAACTGACTATTTAACTGGTGCCCGTTCTGAGGTTGATGTGAATGTGGTCATTCAGGATGTTAATGACAATGTCCCCATCTTTCAGAAAATGTCCTACTCCGTAGTTTTATCGGAAACAGCAGTGATTGGAACTCCAGCTCTTCGAGTAATTGCTACTGACAAAGACTCTGAAAAGAATAATATTGTTCTTTACCAGATCTTATCCGATTCACATAACAACACAGACTGTTTTCACATCGATAGCAGCAGTGGACTAATTCTGACTGCCCGTATGCTGGACTATGAACAAGTCCAGAAGTATGACTTCATCGTCAGAGCAACTGATAATGGCTTTCCACCTTTGAGTAGTGACATGTCTGTCACAGTTGTGGTGAATGACACAAATGACAATGCTCCAATTTTCAACCAGCTTCTTTATGAAGCCCACGTGAATGAGCTGGCACCAAAGGGTCAATTTGTAACCTGCGTCCAAGCCTCGGATGCAGACGATTCCGATTTCGCCAAACTGGAATACAGTATTTTGTCTGGAAATGAAAAGACAATCTTTGTGATGGAGAAAAGGACTGGAATTATCACTTTGTCCAGCCACAATAAAGAAAGGATGGAACCTGTTTACAGCCTTAATGTTTCAGTGTCAGATGGGGTCTTCACCAGCACTGCACAAGTTCATGTTAAAGTGGTGGGAGCCAATTTGTATAGCCCGATATTTGAACAGACTGTATATGAAGCAGAGCTAAGAGAAAATGCTGCAGTTGGAACCAAAGTTATACAGGTAAGAGCTGTTATGAAATTATTTAATTGGATGTTTCTGTCATTTTTTGTAATTGAAAAAGATGCCTGGCATACGTATTTATTCATTTTCCCCTTCATTAAATTAAAGGTACAGGCAGCTGATGCGGACCCTGGTGCTTTTGGTCATGTGGCTTATTCCTTCGTCAATGATGTTGGCAAGAACCAGTTCAGGATCGATGCAAATGGCCAAATCACCACAGTGGAAAAGCTTGATCGTGAGGACCCTGCAAATAAAGACACAGTCTTGACTGTGCTCGCCCAAGACTCAGGTGGACGTGTTTCTTACTGTACAGTACAAGTTACCCTCCTGGATGACAATGATAATGCACCTCATTTCAGTGCCACTGAATACAGAGCGTCTGTCAAGTCTGATGTTGCTCATGGCTTTTTAGTGACACAGATTCAGGCCAGTGATCCTGATGATGGCATCAATGCCAGGGTTACATATTCTCTCTACAGTGAGGCACATGTCCCTGTGGCAGACATTTTGGAGATTGATCCTGAAAATGGCTGGATGGTGACAAAAGGAAGCTTCAGCCATTTGAGAAACTCTGTGTTATCTTTTTTTGTAAAAGCCATGGATAATGGAAATCCAGTTCGCCACTCTCTAGTGTCAGTCTACATTCATGTTCTTTCTCCAGATTCCATCATTCCCTCATTTAGTCATCATCCATATTCATTCAGCATACCAGAGGACACACTAATAGGCTATGCTATTGGTATGGTTCGCCTTAACAATCCTCCTGGATATGACACGCTTATCGCTGCATTTTCCCTGGTTAATGGAGAAAATGGAGAAAACAACAAAGATGAAATGTTTGTGATTGAAAAGGATACTGGGGTGATAAAGATAGATAAGCTCCTGGACCATGAGCATATCAAAGAATACCACTTCAAAGTTATTGCAACTGTGCAACAAGCCAAGCTGAATTCTGTAACTTCTGTTGATGTTAATGTTAAAGTACTAGACCTAAACGACAATAAACCATGTTTTGAGGCCATCTCCTATGAAGCCACAGTTTTGGAAGGAATGCCAATTGGAACCAGAGTTATTCAAGTCCAAGCACATGATCCAGATTCATCTGCCAATGGACAAGTAACATATAGTCTTGGAGACTTTGTCAATTCAGAAGTTGAGACTACATTAATTGGAATTTTCAGTATTGACTCCAACGCAGGCTGGATTTCCACCCGCAAGACCCTGAACCATGAGTCCAATCCATCATACACATTCACAGTGATTGCCTCAGATCTCGGGGAGGCATTATCTCTTTCCAGCACTACCACTGTTACAGTGGCAGTATCAGACATCAATGACAACCCACCCATTTTCTTGGAGCAGCGATATGTTGGTACAGTTAACGAGAGTGACTCACCAGGAGAAGTGGTTGCTGTGCTGAACACAAAAGATGATGACAGTTCTGCCATTAACCGACAAGTCAGCTATCACATTACAGGTAAGATTATTATTATTATTATTAATATATTGTTATTATTATTATTATTATTATTGCATTTGAAATGATGTGTGTTGATATCACGGTAAGAGTTTGGGTAAGCCACTGATTGTGTTAAAGAACTACCATGGCAAAGAGTTACAGTAATTATATTGAGGGCAAAAGAAACAATTAAAATTGATGAAAGCAGGATTAGTTATCTCCTTGATTAAATAGTATGTATTAAAATCAAATGATTACTTTATTCATTGACAAATAAGATGAAAATGAAGTCGTCAATTCCCATGAGATTGAGAGAGCCACCACCAAGAGACGGGAGATTAAAAAAGCGAGTAATTTTGGGGGAAGAAATCCCTTCTCTTTATTACATTGCAATGAACATCAGCAAGACAGGCACCCTGGTTGCCCTTACCCTTGACAGTTGAGAGGGAAAATGATATATGGGATTTACTTGCATCGTACTTTAATTCCGTCAAGGGAATCAAAGTGCTTTAATGCTGCCTATTAATTCACCCAGTCATACAGTAATTAATGGAATATACAGTGATGTCTCATTTTTGCAGAAGATGCGTTCCAAAACCACCCACAAAAAATGAAATTAGAAAAAACAGTAGAAATGGTATACGGTGATACCTCAACACGTCACATTTCATCGTACGCAAATGCACCACTTTGCCGGTTTATAACTGATGGGAGAACGTGTGGCATGGGTGTATTGTAAGTTAATTAGAAGTATGGTCCCCCTTCCCATGGGCTCATCACCTGTGGGAGGGGCCAAAGGGGTCGGGTGCAGTGGGAGCTGGGCGGCGGCCAAAGGCAGGGACCTTGGCGGTCTGATCCCCAGCTGCAGAAGCTGGCTCTTGGGACATGGAATGTCACCTCTCTGGCAAGAAAGGAGCCCGAGCTGGTGTGCGAGGCAGAAAAGTTTCGACTAGACATAGTCAGACTTGCTTCCACACACAGTTTGGGTTCTGGTACATGTCCTCTTGAGAGGGGCTGGACTCTCTTCCACTCTCGGGTTTCCCACGGTGAGAGGCGTTGAACAGGTCTGGGCATACTTATTGCCCCCCGGCTGGACGCCTGCACATTGGGGTTCACTCCCATTCTACTGGGTGACTTCAATGCTCACCTGAAAGGGCGTGATTAGGAGGAACAGCCCCCCCCCGATCTGAACCCAAGCAGTTCTATTATTGGACTTCTGTGCTTGACACGGATTGTCCATAATGAACACCATGTTCAAGCATAAGGGTGTCTTGATGCCAAGTGCACACATGGAGACCCTAGGCCGCAATTCGATGATCGACTTTGTGTCATCGGATTTGCTGCCACATGTTTTGGACACTCGTGTGAAGAGAGAGGCGGAGCTGTCAACTGATCACCACCTGGTGGTGGGTTGGGTTCGATGGTGGGGGCAGATGCCCGTCCCACCTGGCAGACCCCAACGTACTGTGAGGGTCTGCTGGGAACGTCCGGCAGAATCCCCTGTCAGGAAGAGCTTCAACTCCCACCTCCGGCAGAGCTTTTCCCACATCCCCGAGGAGGCAGGGAACATTGAGTCCGAGTGGACTATGTTCCGTGCCTCCATTGTTGAGGCAACCGACCGGAGCTGTGGTTGTAAGGTGGTCGGTGCTTGTCGTGGCAGGAACCCCCAAAACCGCTCTTGGACACCGGTGGTAAGGGATGCCATCAAGCTGAAGAAAGAGTCCTACCGGGCCGTTTTTACCTGTGGGACAGGTACCGAATGGCCAAGCGGAACGCGGCTTCGGTAGTTGCTGAGGCAAAAACCCGGGCGTGGGAGGAGTTTGGTGAGGCCATGGAGAAGGACTTCCGGACGGCTTCGAGGAAATTCTGGTCCACCGTCCAGTGTCTCAGGAGGGGGAAGCAGTGCACCGTCAACATTGTTTACAGTGGAGATGGCGTGCTGCTGACTTCGACTCGTGACAGAAAAAGCACGCCTCACACAAGCCCCTTATGACGAACAAACTAAATGGATCTCGTTTTCCCTTGCCCGGAGGCGGGTCACTGGGGCCCCCCTCTGGAGCCAGGCCTGGAGGTGGGGCTTGAAGGCGAGCATCTGGTGGCCGGGCCTTCGCCCATGGGGCCCGGCCGGGCACAGCCCGAAAAGGAAACGTGGGTCCCCCTTCCCATGGGCTCATCACCTGTGGGAGGGGCCAAAGGGGTCAGGTGGAGTGCGAGCTGGGCGGCGGCCAAAGGCAGGGACCTTGGCGGTCTGATCCCCGGCTGCAGAAGCTGGCTCTTGGGACATGGAATGTCACCTCATTGGCTGGAAAGGAGCCCAAGCTGGTGTGCGAGGCAGAAAAGTTCCGACTAGATATAGTCGGACTTGCCTCCACGCACAGTTTGGGTTCCGGTACAAGCCCTCTTGAGAGGGACTGGACTCTCTTCCACTCTGGAGTTGCCCACGGTGAGAGGCGTCGAGCAGGTGTGGGTATACTTATTGCCCCCCGGCTGGGCGCCTGCACATTGGGGTTCACCCCGGTGAACGAGAGGGTAGCCTCCCTCCGCCTTCGGGTGGGGGGACGGGTCCTGACTGTTGTTTGTGTCTATGCATCAAACGGCAGCTTAGAGTGCCCACTCTTCTTGGAGTCCCTGGAGGAAGTGCTGGAGAGCGCTCCTTCTGGGGACTCCATCGTTCTACTGGGTGACTTCAATGCTCACGTGGGCAATGACAGTGAGACCTGGAAGGGCGTGATTGGGAGGAACGGCCCCCCCGATCTGAACCCGAACTGGTGTTCTATTATTGGACTTCTGTGCTCAACACGGATTTTCTATAATGAACACCATGTTCAAACATAAGGGTGTCCATGTGTGCACTTGGCACCAGGACACCCTAGGCCGCAGTTCGATGATCGACTTTGTAGTCGTGTCATCGGATTTGCGGCCGCATGTTTTGGACACTCGGGCGAAGAGAGGGGCGGAGCTGTCAACTGATCACCACCTGGTGGTGGGTTGGCTCCGATGGTGGGGGAAGATGCCGGTCCGACCTGGCAGACCCAAACGCTCTGTGAGGGTCTGCTGGGAATGACTGGCGGAATCCCCTGTCAGGAAGAGCTTCAACTCCCACCTCCGGCAGAGCTTTTCCCACGTCCCGGGGGAGGCGGGGGACATTGAGTCCGAGTGGACCTTGTTCCGCGCCTCCATTGTTGAGGCGGCCGACCCGAGCTGTGGCCGTAAGGTCATTGGTGCTTGTCGTGGCGGCAATCCCCGAACCCGCTGGTGGACAACGGCGGTAAGGGATGCCGTCAAGCTGAAGAAGGAGTCCTATCGGGCCGTTTTGGCCTGCGGTACTCCGGAGGCAGCTGACAGGTACCGGATGGCCAAGCGGAACGCGGCTTCGGTAGTTGCTGAGGCAAAAACCTGGGCGTGGGAGGAGTTTGGCGCGGCCATGGAGAATGACTTCCGGACGGCTTCGAGGAAATTCTGGTCAACCATCCGGCGTCTCAGGAGGAGGAAGCAGTGCAACGTCAAAACTGTTTACAGTGGAGATGGCGTGCTGCTGACCTCGACTCGGGACGTCGTGTGTCGGTGGGGAGAATACTTCGAAGACCTCCTCAATTCCACCTACACGCCTTCCATTGCGGAAGCAGGGCCTGGAGACTCTGAGGCGGACTCTCCAATCTCTGGGGTCGAAGTCACTGAGGTAGTTAGAAAACTCCTCGGTGGCAAGGTCCCGGGGGATGAGATCCGCCCGGATTTCTTAAGGGCTCTGGATGTTGTGGGGCTGTCATGGCTGACACGTCTCTACAACGCGTGGACATTGGGGACAGTGCCTCTGGATTGGCAGACTGGGTTGGTGGTTCCCCTCTTTAAGAAGGGGGACCGGAAGGTGTGTTCCAATTACAGGGGAATTACACTCCTCAACCTTCCTGGTAAGGTCTATTCAGGGGTGCTGGGAGGAGGGTCCGTCGGGAGGTCGAACCTCGGATTCAGGAGGAACAGTGTGGCTTTCGTCCTGGCCGTGGAACAGTGGACCAGCTCTTCACCCTCAGCAGGATCCTCGAGGGTGCATGGGAGTTCGCCCAACCAGTCCACATGTGTTTTGTGGACTTGGAGAAGGCGTTCGACCGTGTCCCTCGGGAGGTTCTGTGGGTGGTGCTTCGGGAGTACGGGGTACCGAGCCAACTGATAAGGGCGGTTCGGTCCCTGTATCACCGATGCCAGAGTTTGGTCCGCATTTCCGGCAGTAAGTTGGATTCGTTCCCAGTGAGGGTTGAACTCCGCCAAGGATGCCCTTTGTCAACGATTCTGTTCATAATTTTCATGGACAAAATTTCTAGGCACAGCCGAGGCGTTGAGGGTGTCCGGTTTGGGGACCTCAGGATCGCGTCTCTGCTTTTTGCAGACGACGTGGTGCTGTTGGCTTCTTCAGGGCGTGATCTCCAGCTCTCACTGGAGCGGTTCGCAGCCAAGTGTGAAGTGGTCGGGATGAGGGTCCGCACCTCCAAATCCGAGTCCATGGTCCTCGATCGGAAAAGGGTGGAATGCCCTCTCCGGATCGGGGATGAGATCCTGCCCCAAGTGGAGGTGTTAAAGTATCTTCGGGTCTTGTTCACGAGTGAGGGGAGGATGGAGCACGAGATCGACAGGCGGATCGGTGCAGCGTCGGCAGTATTGCGGACTCTGTACCAGTCCGTCGTGGTAAAGAGAGAGCTGAGCCAAACGGCAAAGCTCTCAATTTACCAGTCGATTTACGCTCTTACCCTCACCTATGGTCACGAGCTATGGGTCGTGACCGAAAGAACGAGATCCCGGATACAAGCGGCCGAAATGGGTGTCCAGGCTCTCCTTTTGAGATAGGGTGAGAAGCTCGGTCATCCGGGAGGGATTCGGAGTAGAGCTGCTGCTCCTCCACGTTGAGAGGAGCAAGATGAGGTGGTTCAGGCATCTCACCAGGATGCCTCCTGGACGCCTCCCCGGGGAGGTGTTCCGGGCATGTCCCACCAGCAGGAGACCCCGTGGACGACCCAGGACGCGCTGGAGAGACTGTCTCTTAGCTGGCCAGGGAACGCCTTGGGTTTCCCTGGGATGAGCTGGACGAAGTGGCTGGAGAGAGGGAAGTCTGGGCATCGCTCCTAAAGCTGCTGCCACCGCAACCCGACCCTGGATAAGCAGAAGAAGATGGGTGGATGGATGGATGGATGGGTGGATGGATATGTGTTATTATAAGCTTTTTAAACCCTTCCCAGTACTTTTACGCGACATAAACTTTCCCATTCCCCTAACCATTCTGACACTCTTTTGTGCATGTATTTTACCTTTGCAGTAAATATAAGAACAAACATGTGATATTTTCACTCTTTCTGCACCGATTGCTGCGCGGGGCCAGCTGCCCCCTCCTGTGCTTGAACTCTGTCACGTCCGGAGAATGTGCATACATTGCTCAGAGGCACGCCCCGCTATCAGGGCTCATTGCCCGTGTCCCGCGCACGTAGGAAGAAAATCACTGCCGTCCCAAGTCCTCGACTGCAGTGCCTTCTTCCTACGTGCACAGCAGCCAGCTACGCAACCCGCGCTTGTCCTCAGTGAAGCACATTTCTCAGAGGCACTCTCCACGCTATGAGTGGTAATTGTCGTTGTCCTGACACTTTCTGCGCAGCGATGCATTTTTCCCTTGTGTGCGACTGTCACGTCTTCGCTCCCGCCCTGCTGGCCGGCTGACGCGCCCTCCGCGCTAGACCTCGGGGCGCCCGTCGCCAATACGGTATTGCATGTGCTAATCGGCGCTGATTGCCACCCGATTGTTACCCCCTTATTAGGGCATTTATATAGACGCCATTCATCCCCTGTCAGTGCTTGTTGTTTCATCTGCTTTGACACACGCACGCCTGCCTCCCGATTCCCGTTTGCCTGATTTGCTGTGTAACGAAATGCCACCACGACACACGACGCGAGCTTGCTGACTGGCTCGTCAGTCGCCTCGTGCACCTGCTCTGCTGGCGTTCCAGCCTCCCTTTTCCTTTTTTCCCATTCTCTAAATAAACAGTCCGTGTTGCACGTGGTTGTCCTGCCTCGGTCATGACAGGCTGGCTGCCGCGCTTCGCGCGTTTGTCCGCAGTGACGCACATTGCTCAGAAACACCCCACATTATCAGCGTGTATTTACATGCCGTTCTCCCATCACGTATAAACCCACAAAGTAGCGCATTTGTGAAAGGTGAAGCGCAAAGTGGCGAGGGATCGCTGTATATGTAGTCTTGATAGAAAACAACAGCTTATTTACATCGCCATGAGTTCAAGGGTACTTCGAGGAAATTTGCTGGGGATGGGACCCACAACCAAGGTGGTAGCACCCTGCGATCACCCCCACATTGCGGCACCTTAAATACGTAAATGAATGGCAAATTAAAACAATGATTAGCCCACTTGATACTATGTTGATACTGAGGAATCCATGCAGTCATTATTATGGACAAGCCAAAGTCCTATGTCACATGAAAAAGTATAGATCTTAACATATTGTAATAAAAAACATGTTAATTTGACTCTAGTAATGAATATATTTGATAGGAACGCAATAGAAGCCCTACTAGAATGAGGAATGAAATTGACAAAATAGATAAATGAGCCCGTCACTGTGGTCTGCATTTTCCACACATATTGGGAAACTACCAAAATATGTATTACTAGTACCCGTGTTTCAAATCATTGTTCTAATGGAATCATGGAAACCTATATAGTATACTCTTTCAGTTGTGATTTTCTTAGGCTTTGCCATTTATTGTTACTGAAACAGCAAGCTTCTTACTTTCTAAATATTTTACTTTCTCCGTGATTTCTTGTTAGTATTCTCTGTTTAAATAACCCTGATTATGTTGTAAACCATGTATATATTATATTATTTACATACTATCATGTCTGTCCACAGTATTAGTAATAAATGATAAACTAGCATAAAATACTGTTCAGAATATTTGCTTGTATAGTCTGATCAGTTGTAATTATCAAAGAATTCTGTATGGACTAAGACTCAGAAACCAGATTGATTGCTGTCTGTTTCTCTGTTTTACAGGTGGAAACTATCGTGGTGTGTTTGCACTGGGTCTAGTTCAGGGTGAATGGAAAATGTACGTGAAAGGGCAGTTGGACAGGGAGGAACGCAGCCTCTACATTATTAATGTCACTGCAAGCGATGGACTATTTGTTTCCCAAGCAACCGTGGAAGTCACAGTGATGGACGCCAATGATAACAAACCCATCTGTGAACAGGTGATGATCGAGCTTGCTGTTGGCCACTGTCGTTGTTTATTGGATCCACTGGATTTGAATGGACTATGAATTATTTTAGACTGAATGTAACAAGCTGATGTCAATTCATAAAATATTTTATCCGAGGGCTGTGTGTGTGTTTGTGAATGTATGTCCACAGGCACTCTATACTGCATCTGTTCCGGAGAATATCCCAGTGAATAGTGTGCTGGTAAGGGTCGGTGCCACTGATAAAGATGTGGGCATCAGTGCTTGGATCCAGTATTCCTTGCATGGCCGTGGATCACATGACTTCAGTATCGACCCAGACACTGGTATGAATGCAACTTATAGTATATCAAAGTCAAAAAGTCAAAGTCAAAGTCTGCTTTATTGTCAATCTCTTCACATGCCAAGACACACAAAGAAATCGAAATGACGTTTCCACTATCCCACGGTGACAAGACATAGTACACGACCTACATACAAGCAAACAACACAAAATAAAAACAAGAAGGCACAAACAATGAATAATAAGAGTGATGAATAAATAATAAATAAACAATAACACAATAAATAAGAGGAGCAA
Organism: Syngnathus typhle; assembly: GCF_033458585.1. Lineage (NCBI taxonomy): Eukaryota > Metazoa > Chordata > Actinopteri > Syngnathiformes > Syngnathidae > Syngnathus > Syngnathus typhle. Next base: position 15,500,671 of record NC_083743.1, read on the forward strand.
AACGGAGCAAGTGTGCATACAGCAGACAGTCAGAATATAGCGCAAAAGTACAGGACGCTACGCAGAAGGGGGGGAGAGAGTTCAGGACCTTAACAGCCTGGAGTATGAAGCTGTTGGTGAGTCTGGTGGTGCGGGAGCGCAGGCTCCTGTACCTCTTCCCAGAGGGCAGAAGATCGAACAAAGAGTGAGATGGAACGCTCTATTTTCGTCACAGTGCAGTTCTAGCGTAAGGCGCATTCTAAATACATGCGGAGACTAATTACACCTTGTTTTGGTATTTTCACAAAGCACAGCACGGTGCATTTAAAAAAGGGTATTTTTCAATCAAAGCAGCTCCTCTAATTCCCTTTAAAATTGGTGCCTGAGAGGAGTAGTCCTTCACAGTCCATGTAGGAGGTCAACCTGTGAAAAGTACAGATCAACCGGAGTCAAATTCCTTGTTTGGCATGCACAAACCTGTAAACCAATAAAAAATATTCTGATTTAACGGGAACTGCAGGCAGCCCTCCACATGTGAATGATGTAACATTGACCTGCATTGATCTCCAATGATCTGCATGGAGAAGTGGGCACTTGGAAGCCACCTTCCACCAAAAAAAAAAAAAGCTAATAAAAAGAAAACTTGGTCTAAAAACTAATTAAGACTAGGTGAATTTAAAAAAGACTTGATAATGAAGAAAAAACTAACTACAAATAGAAACTTTTTTTAAACAAACCCAGCTACTTTTCCATTTGAACATGGCCTATTAATACCAATGGTTGGATGTGGCATCACTTTAAATGACTTTCAGCCAAACAAATTTGTCAGGTGCGCATGGTACTTCAGGACACCCAATATGACTCAAAACGTTCTACCAAATACCAAAACAGGTGAAACAAGGCTTGCACTGGCACAAAAATCAGGATGTGCCATTTTTTACGCTCAAGCACCTTCTACGAATAGATTATAGAGCCCATAGCGTGGATATATCAACGCTCCATACTTTTGCATTGTGTGTACAGTGTGCATTTACTGTATGTATTTATATGAAATGAAGTTCAAATTAATTTGAGTTAGTGTGTAAAATCTATGGCCTAAGTTAATAGTCTTTAATTATGCACATGTGCATACAAATCACTATACGCATTTCTATCTGTTATTATTCCACCTTCTGTTAATAACTTCATTCATCAGGTGAGATCAAGTCATCTGTAACTCTGGATCGAGAGGTGACACCCAACTATTGGCTGGTTGCCCTGGCAACTGATGGTGGTGGGCAGTGGTGCCGTGTTGAGTTGTGGGTGGAAGTGACTGATGTGAATGACAACCCACCAGTCTTTACCCTGCCACAATATACAGCAAGTGTATATGAAGACACTGCTACTAAAGCCCTTCTCACTCGCATCCAAGCCATAGACCCAGATGAAGGTGATTCACTGAATTTTATTACTTGTGACTCATAAATGCTGTTACTTTTTTCCACTGTCTCTTACATCATATGATGTACATTCACCCATAGCAATAGTCCGTAAAGCTATACAATGAAGTCCAGCTTTTTTTATGTATGACTTGTTATGCTAAAAAAAATAAAAAAGCCCCCCCCAAAACTTTTTCTCATCGCATTAGAGTATAAAGTGAATATTTTTAGGTAGTTTTCAAAATATTTATTAATTGCCCAATCGACTTTTTACTATGGAAGATATTGGATGCAGACTGCACCTACACATTTGAAAGGATAATTGGGATGTATCTATGTTATCTATGGTTTTAGTTTTTGAATTCTTTGGAGGATACAGTAGTTATGTCATTCTACTTTTTGTTTTGTTTGTTTTCAAAACTTTTTTTGTCCAACTGGAAAATTACTAAAACTACTTCTTTTGTCTCTGCAGCTGGTCCAGGGCGTACGGTTGTCTACTCCTTGGCAGATTCAGCTGATGGTTCATTCTCTATTGATAAGTCAACAGGCATCGTGGTACTTGAACGCATCCTTGACAGAGAGATTCAGCCATCTTATCAGTTAATAGTCCGCGCATCAGATGAGGGTTCACCTATTCCCCTTTCTTCATTGATCAATGTTACAATCACTGTATTGGACATAAATGACAATCCCCCGGTGTTTGAACGCCGCGATCAGTTGGTGACCATCCCAGAGGATGTGGCAGTGGGCACCAAGATGCTCACGGTGTACGCCGCCAGCAAGGACATAGGAACTAATGCTGAGATTACCTACAGTATACGATCAGGAAATGAGCATGGAAAGTTCAGTATCCATTCTCTTTCTGGTGAGTATAACAATTGCTGTTGTTGGTATTGGTTCACTTGAGACACACCTGAGACAGTGTAGCTTATACATTCTATATCATTTCACATTTTCACAAACATAGTGCACACTTTTCCCCAATATCATTCCAAATGATTCTAGAGCTGTCAAAATAAATTAATTGACAACTAATCGATTATCAAATTACCGTATTGGCCCAAATATAAGACGACCGTGATTATAAGACGAACCCCTCTTTTTCAAGACTCGGGTTTGAAAAAGGACATTTTGAACACCAAATTTACTTTTTATACAGAAAATTATTACATCTGAAACAAATGATAATAACAATATATTCGAGAGAAAAAGCATGTTATTTTGCCTCATTCAAATCATGCAAAAACTGTCTATCACTCTTAATATCTGAAAATTTAAATATGTAAACTAAAGTGCAATCACATTTGTAAATGAATGGCTTCGGGTTTCGGGGGGGAGCGAAAACACAAACTCCAGCCGAATCGGCCACTACAGGTTAATTAAAGGCCATATCATAGAAATGTGTCTTTAAACGTGTCTTAAATGTTTCTACTGAAGTAGCAGTTCTAATATCCATTAGGAGGGAATTCCAAAGCCCTGGAGCCCGAATAGAAAATGCTCTAGACTAGGGGTGTTCGAAATTCGGCCCGCGGGCCAACTGCGGTCCCGTTTTTTTTGGCCCGCAGCAAATTCTGAAAACATAATTGAATGTGGCCCGCACAACAGCTTGAGCACTTCTCAGTTTCCACACTAGATGGAGCCCGCCACACAAAGCGTTTGACGTCCGATTAGCCCCCCCCGGAAGAGAAGCGAACGCGCAGCGTTGGATTTGACGTCACACTAGCAACCGATGGAGTGTTTGAATCCATAGCTATGAGAAGATCATTAGTCACTTTGGCAAGTGCTGTCTCGGTGGAATCATTAGCTCTAAAATCAGACTGAAAAGATTCATATCGATTATTGGCGACCATGTAATCAATTGGCTGCTGCGCTGCTACTTTTTCAAGACGTTTTGCTATGAATGGGAGATTTGAAACTGGCCTATAATTACTGAGACAGTCCGGGTTGAGATTTGGTAGCAGTTTAATGATAGCAGTTTTAAAGGCTGTTGGCACTATACCAGAGGAAACAGACAGATTAATTATATTTAAGACGGACGGTCCTAAAATTTTAAATAATTCTTCAAATGGTTTGGCTGGAAGTGGGTCGAGTACCATATTTTTCGGACTATAAGTTGCGGGGTTTTTTTCATAGTTTGGGTGGGGGGCGACTTATACTGAGGAGCGACTTATATGTGAATTTTTTCATACATTTTCAAATATAAAAAAAAAAAAAAAGTGAAACCGCGATGTAGCAAGGGATTACTGTAATTTG